>NC_142115.1:38610000-38670000 GCF_056152115.1 Neolamprologus brichardi
TCCGAGCACGTAACCTGAAGTTGAACGAGCTGAATGCAGATAATACACGTTATTGTAGCAGTACTGCAGTAACCCCGGTTACTGCAGTACTGCTGAGTAAAACATGAAACCATAACAACGCTGTGATCGTGGGCTGCGGCGATTCCCGGCCCTGCGGCCGGTTCAAAGCTCGCTCTGGTGGAAAACTGGAACCGTTTAACGCCGTCGGGTGTCTGTACTCCGGACCTTCAGATGGCGCCATCTCTGACGTTCATTTGTTTCCCGACAGAAAAAAATGGATAAAGGCGAGTACAGCGACCCTCAGAGCTTCGCCACTGACGTCAGGTTAATGTTCTCCAACTGCTACAAGTACAACCCCCCAGACCACGAGGTGGTGGCCATGGCCCGCAAGCTGCAGGTACGTAAAGCCTCCGTTTCCTGCTCGATCGATCGCTGCGATCAGGTATCGATAACCCGTCTGCCATTAGGACGTGTTTGAAATGCGTTTCGCTAAAATCCCCGACGAGGGCCTGGAGGCGTCGGTCCCCACCACGACACCGGTGGTCAGCAAAAGCACCGCCTCCTCCGACAGCAGCAACAACTCCTCCTCTGACGAATCATCCGACTCTGAGGAGGAGCGGGCCACGCGATTGGCTGAGCTACAGGAGCAGGTTGGTGCTGCCGACCAATCACAGGTCAAGAACATCTTGGTTTTCTTCTTTTTATCATTTTAGATTTCACGATTCGTTTACATTCATGTTTGAAATATCCATGGCTCCTGTGACTCACCGTGAAGGCGTGGCCGTGTATTGATCGCAGATGACGGGTATTGATAATCAGTTTATTCCATCAGTTGAAGGCGGTGCACGAGCAGCTGGCGGTCCTGTCCCAGGCGCCGGTCAGCAAGCCAAAGAAGAAGAAAGAGAAGAAAGACAAGGAGAAGAAGAAAGAGAAGGAGAAAGACAAGGGAAATAAAGGCAAGATGGAGGAAGAGAAGAAGCCAAAGGCCGCCGCCCAGCAGCCCAAACCGGCCAATCAGAAGAAGGCGCCAGCCAGAAAAGCCAACAGCACGGTGACGGCCACCAGGTACGACTCAGTGTTCAGCAAATCCACCTGAGAACAGGACAATGTGGTGACCGCGGTGACTGTGTTTCCAGGCAACCCAAGAAAGGCAGCAAGACGTCGGGCAGCGGCTCGGCCAACGGGGACGACGGCGAGGAGTCGTCGCTGCCGATGTCGTACGACGAGAAGCGGCAGCTGAGTCTGGACATCAACCGGCTGCCGGGAGAGAAGCTGGGCCGCGTCGTGCACATCATCCAGACCAGAGAGCCGTCGCTGAGGGACTCCAACCCCGACGAGATCGAGATCGACTTCGAGACGCTCAAACCCTCCACGCTCCGAGAGCTCGAGCGCTACGTCAAGTCCTGCCTGCAGAAGAAGCAGAGGAAGCTACTGCGTAAGTACCGCCTCGAAAGCACGCCGTCGATGCCTGAGCGGTCCGATACGAAGGGGGTGGGGCATCGTGTGAGCGCGTGTTGTCTAGGCAACAATCATCTTCATCCCCTCTGCTGTCGAGCGCCGACAGAAACGGCGTCACCGGGCCGGGACGTCTCATTGACTCGTCTTATTTCTCTTTTCAGAGAAGGCAGCTGGAGGCGGGGCCTCAGGAGGCGGGGCTAGTCGTTTGAGTGGCAGCTCCTCTTCCTCCTCCGATGACAGCTCCTCGACAGGAACCTCCTCATCCTCCGACACAGACTGAACACGCGTTCACACACACACGTGTCACTGAACACACACACACACACACACCTGAACAAACACAAAGACGGAGACACTCTGAACTCGTTACACACGTTTAAACAGACTGGATGTAAATAGGCTGACCTGTTTGTTTTTTTAGCTCCTAGTGCTTTTGTTTTCCGTTTTATTTTTCCGCTATTGGAGGACTGCAGACAGAAGAAAGTGATGTGGGCGGAGTCAGGTAGAGCGATGGGCAGCCAGAAATGCAACCGTCGAGACTTTCTTTCTTCGTCTTTTTCTTCTTTGTGGACGGCCGGCGGTGACCCCTGACCTCTGAATACATTCCACAAGTATCATTGGAGAGGAGGAGCAGGTGATCTCAGCAGGTTTGTGGATACTGAGACGAATGAGCGCATCTCACGTTTCATTTGAAGGTGTCGGCAGCGCCGCAGCAGAGAGACCTGACGATGTCAGCGTGTGACATCACAACAGTTTTACAGATAACCGTTTTTTCTCTGAACCTGGCGGCAACGCGTTGTTTAGCCCCTCCTTCTGATGTGATGCTACTTTAAACTGGGATTGAGAAAACCAGCGAGGTGGGAAACAGGCAGCAGTATGGCGGTGGGCGGGGTCGGCAGGAAAATACAGTTTAACAGTTTAAAGGTACTTTTTGTAAAATCCAGTTTAAATGTTCAAATTAAAAGCTTTTCAAATTAAAAGTGTCACTGAGGAGAAAAAGGAAGAACTTCAGTGTAATACCAGTTTGTGCCACTAAATGAAACCAGCGTAAACTTTATTTAAAACGGGTATGAGCACGCTCCTGTGCCAGTGTGAAAACTAAGAGGACAAGGCCTGACCTCAGTGGTGACATGGCGCCCCCTGGTGGTGGAATGTTTAGTTACATTCTGCAGAAGGTTGTTACAAAAAGTATCTTTAATTCAAAACTTTATTTAAACCATTTTGAGGTATTTATGACGGGTAACCATACCCTGATTTTGTTGGTGGTTGGTTCAGTTTGGCGTTAAACCCTTTAAAACACGTAACAGGAAACTGCGTGCCTGCAGATAGACAGAGGGCGTGGCCATACCGCCTGCTCTGGAGTCCTCATCAGGTGACGCTTTAAAAAGTGTCCAAGTGGACTCTTGACCGTCTCAGCGGGAAATAAAGTTTTTTTGACTGACCCTTTGGATCGAACCGGCTTCTGGATCTTTCAGCTCCACCTTAAAAACCTCTGAGACCAACCCTGCCCCCTGCTGGTCCTGCAACCCAACACACAACTTCCTGTTTGTCCTTGGGGTCATCGTGGCAATGTGGGTGGGGTCACAGGATCCTGACCCCGCCCCCAGCACGGCTCTGTCAGCACAGAGACGTTGATTTGTTTTTTTTAACACTACATTTCCTGTTTTTGATTTTCAGGTTGTGTGCTGAACTTGTTTGTGTCTTATAAGGTTCTCTATATAAAATGTCTTTCTATTGCTGTCCTGTTCAAGCGCCGCCCCCATTCTCACCCGCCAAAAAAGAACCACTCACACTGTACCGCCTCCTCCTGTCAGGGTCCAAACTCGGAGCACCTCGTTTCTTTTAAAGCTTTTTAGACAATTTATTTTAAGGTTTTGGAGCTCGCTGCCGCTCGGAGGACGTCAGGACGCAGGAAACGATTTCTGAGGAAATGCCACGCCCACCACAGTCACGACTCATTTTCGCGATTTCAGAAAAAACCCGTCTGTCGAGCGCTCGGTGGATGTTTGTGGCTTACGTTGGGCATTGTGGCGTCAGATTTCTGATCACCTGACACCAGTGTCAGACGGATAGGCCTGTTGCCCTCTGACCTCTGTGGTTAGACCTCCGATGGTGTTGGGCTCTCTGGGACGTGGCCATAGTTGTTCTTATCCCTGGACGCCGTGTCGGTTCTTGGCAAAGGAAATATCGACAAACAGGAAGTTTGTTTTCTCTGAAATCCATCATGACGTTGACGCCGCGTCCTCGGTGGCGTTCTGAATTTTGTACGAGCTGCAGAGCGCAAACAAAGATGAATCATGAATATTAGACGTAGAGTTTTACTGAAGCTGTTGAACCGACATGCCCAATGATATAAATGGTTTCCGATTGGCTGGAGCCAGGGGGGCGTGTTCAGTAAAATCTCTCCTCCCCTTGCTCCTCTGACCCGATTATTGGCGACCTCCAGCTGGAGATCAGTTTACCTGTGGTGCCCCCTGGAGGTCACCTGGTAAATGACAGGTGTTGGAGAATAATCTGGTGATCACACGACCTCCGGGTGGCGCCACATCGTCATCGTTGTCACGGATCTTTCCTTTAGCCTCCACGTTTTGTTTTGCGGGCGCATTACGACTCGATGGACCGGGCAAAGCGTTCGACCGGGACGCCCTGCGACAGACAGGCGGACAGCTCGTTGCCACAGTAACCCTCCTCTTTGTTTTTAGTTGATGGTTGAGCTTCAACGCTCATAGTTAATTTTGTATTTTAATAAGAAAAGGAAACAGTGGTTTTATGTATTGCATGCACTCCGGCCGTACGTTTTTCTCGCGTATGTTTGAGCGCTGTATAGTAGCTGTAAAGTAGCCGTCTGAGGTTAGAGCGAGCTCCACTCGTAGAGACGCAGAGGGGACGAAACAAGTGAATTATTTGATGTAATTACTGATATGGGATCCTTATTTTCTGAGTTCATTTGTTTTCATAAATAAACACATAAACTGAAAACAAGCGGCTCCGCTCTTTTGTCACCGAGCGCGCTCTGACGGACGACGTGAGCGAAGTCACGGGGGCCACCTGAGGCGTGCTGTGACACTGGGCGTTGTCCTGGACTGCACCGAGTGGGCGGGGCTGAGACGAGCCCGCTGCTCCCTCGTGACACGCCGGAGTCGACATGCAGCTAAACTAATAAACAGTCACCACACACACAAGCCCCGCCCCCTATCCCACTCTTTAATCCTGGGGTGTCAAATATAAGGCTCGAGGGCCAGGATGGAAAATGTGAAGGGAGGATCAATACTGGACTTTTTCATGAGTTTCATTTCCTGCTGCTTCGAACCACCGAAGTCCTTACAGCAGATGTTTGATCATCACAGTCTGAACACATTTATTAGCTCAGGATCTGATTTACTAACATTTCTTCATCGTGCAGGGAAACGGATGTGCAGGTGGAACTGTGCTTGTTTGTATATCAGCTTCACTGGCCTGACATTAGGGGGCGCTCTCAGTCTTCACTGAGTAAGAATGACAGAGCTGAAACAAGAAAACATTTTATTCGTCGTTTCCATAAATCAACACGTCTGAAGACTCGTTACCTTCAGTTTCTCTCAGTGACAATGATTTTACCCAGAAAGCACCAGTGTGCTGTTACTGCGTGCTGATTGGTCACTTAAGGGTTTCAAACAGGACAATGTCTTTTGGTGGCATGCTGGATGAAGGTGATGGTTTCAGTGTGGTGCTGCTGGCTTCATTCCCCAAATCAAAATGGAGGACGCTAGGGTTTGGGATACTGACACGGGACGCCCCCTGTAGGGCAGGAAGTCCATTAAACTGGTCATCAGAGCTGATGCTGGAGCTCGCCAAGCTGACAATACTGTTCATTTTTTCCTGTCTGCAGTCTGTGGGTGAGAGAGGGGAGGGGCGGGGCGTGGATCTTAATGCTTCTCTCTGATTGGACAGTTCTCTAAATTAAAAAACTGTTGGTTAGCGACCAAACTGAACTGCTCTCGTTAGCGTCACATGATGCTGCAGATCCGGGACCGCCCCTCGTCCGCACCCCTCCTGTCTCGGACCAGAACTGCCTGGTTGCCATAGTTACTGTACCAGGCTGATTGGCTGCGGCTCAGGTAGGTGGAGGGCGGTGCTGCTTCCAGCTGCTGCTGCTGCCAGATGAGGAGTGACGTGTCGCGATACCGCAGCCGCCCGAAGACCTCGGACAGCGCCTTCTCTGCCAGGGGGGGCCGAGCAGAACAGTGAGGAGCCCGTCCCTCTACGACAGCTGGATCAGACATGTCTGACATGGCGTCGGCGCTCCAAGGACCAGTGCGACTCGGTCCAGATTGGACCGTCTCAGGACAAAGTCTGACCCCGTCATAACCTCACACCTGAAGAAGAGCACAGGTGAACCGTTAGAGTTCAGAGTTCTGACCCCGCCCTCAAATACTCATACAGGTGTGGACAGGTGTTAGATCTCATCACCAGCTTCCAGTTTGCATGCAGGAGACAGACACTAGCTCTGCTTTTAAGATTCAAACTTTCCTTTTTGCTAAAGCATATAGTTATGGCTGGACCAGGTGACCCTGAATCCTCCCTTAGTTATGCTGCAATAGACGTAGGCTGCCGGGGATTCCCATGATGCATTGAGTGTTTCTTCTTCACTATGTGTTAACAGACCTCTTTGCATTGAATCATATCTGTTATTAATCTCTGTCTCTCTTCCACAGCATGTCTTTATCCTGTCTTCCTTCTCTCACCCCAACCGGTTGCAGCAGATGGCCCCGCCCCTCCCTGAGCCTGATTCTAATAGGGGTTACTTCCTGTTAAAAGAGTTTTTCCTTCCCACTGTCGCCAAAGTGCTGCTCATAGGGAGTTGTCTGATCTTTGGGGCTTTCTCAGTATCACTGTATGCTCTTTACCTTACAGTAGAAAGCACTTTGAGGTGACAGTTGCTGTGGCGCTAATAATATACATGAAATTGGATTAAACTGACACTGTGAAGAACCTGAAACCTCGGAGGTCTTCACAGGTGACCCTCACCTCATACTCTGAAGAAAGGTGAACAGCTTGCTCTTTAATTTAAAACCAAATTCTGATTGGCTGGGAGTGCTGGGGTCATCGCTGATGGTGAATCAGACTCTATCAACATCCTTCTCTGTCACACCAACCCTCTGTATGTCCTCATCACTACATCCACGAGTCTCTCTGCTCAATGTGAATAAAGTTATTTTGAACGGTAATTACGGCTGTGCGAAATTCACCGGGTTTACCTCCATCAGCTTGGCCGCCCTCCTGCTGTCGTCCCCACCGGCTGCAGCGCCTCATCCCGGGCTGAGCTCCGCTGGCCGAGCGGCTAACAGCTCCTGCTCAGACTGCTGAAGCCGCAGCCTCCGGCTAATCCCGCTGCTAGTTCTTAGCCTCAGTTAGCTCCTCAGAGATCAGGTGACAGCACGAGCTCCCCTCGACGATGACGTCAACGTCAATACACGCCGAAGCTGAAAACGTCAGAATATAAGCTGTGACGTTTCACCGTGTTTCAGCCCTGCTGACGTTAGCATGGTTAGCCTTTAGCCGCAGAGCGTCTGGAGCTTCCGTTGAAACCAATAGCAACGGTGCGTCTGCAGTCTGGTCCGGGCAGCAACAAAGCGCGCGGTCACAGATGTTCCACTCCTGACGTTACCGACAGTATATGCGCAAACACAGTCCTTTAATTAGCAACATGACAGTTAGGTTCACGAGGCCTCCGCTGCTCTGACACTTGCCGGGACAAAGATCTCACCTGAAACCAGCTCAGCTGTTCAACTTTTACAGCAAACTCAGAAAAGTATCAGACAAGATTCCCGTCATATATCTCGCAGCTGGGAAAGTCCCTCTATCCAGTGGCCGAGACAGGTGTGACAGAATTCACCTGTAGAGAAACTTCAAACAAGCTAACAAAATTAAAAACACATTAAAGAGCAGAATAACTGGATTGAATCTGGGGAAAAGGAGGACGCATTTGTCGGCTGCATTCTCCTGAGGCCGCATTTGAAGGCCGATTACGTCACAGCGACGCGCCGAAGGCTGTCCAAATTCGTAGACTCCTCCGAATGCAGCCGACAAATGCGTCCTCCTTTTCCCTGAATTTGAAGGATGGGTCGGGTGTGTCCTTCGTGGCCGACCATATCCCAGAATTCATAGCGCGGCCCAGCCAAACTCCAGTTTCCAACAATAGCGGCCGCTACTAAGTTTTAATATTACTCTTATTAATCTTTCTGGGTCACAAAATAAACTTTTAACATATTTTCAGGCGAGAAAGTAGCTGTGTAAACATCAAATATCTGCTCGGTTTATCAAGATATCGCATATTTGTAAAAGTGCTTCGACGTTTTTGGAGACGTCTGTTACCCACCAGCTCGATAGCTAGCCGGGGGGTTCAATGGTCACTCCAGCCGGCGAGAGCAGCGGACTCCCGGCTTCATCATTTTCAGACCCCCGCTCTTTCGCTACTCAGGTTAAACATGATATATAAGTCACTCGGATAACTTGTTTGTTTGCCTTTTTTCGGTGTTTTATTTGTTCCGGAGTAAATCGGTTTGGCTGAGATCAAAGTTATTAGATTGAATAAAACTTTATTAATCCATCGGGTGGGTTCCTCCTTGGTTTTCACACAGCTGAATAAACGTCAAACAGAAAACTGATTAAACAGAAGTGTGAGACGGTCGAGAGTTTACGCCAGTGTCCTGTTATATTTTAGATAGCAAGGAGCAGACGGCCGAGTTTATGAAACTCCAGCGAGACAGCGGTGACGCTAATCTGAAGGCTAGACTGTCCCATTTCACAGCCTCGCACTTCCGGCCTTCTCGGTCTTTGAAGGACCTGGCCCACGTAGACCGCGAAGGCCGGGTCCTCCAAAGGATGCAGCCGACGTTTTGGGACACAGCTTACGAATTTGGACAGCCTTCGGCGCGTCACTGTGACGTAATCGGTCTACAAATGCGGCCTCAGGAGGAAGCAGCCCATGAATTTGGACACGACCAGCTACAGCCTCATGTCTATTTACTTTTGACCTTTGACCTGCCACCCCCATTATGATCCAAGTGTCCACATACCTTTGGTGAGACGCAGTAAAATAGACAGTGTCCCTTTAACAACCCCCCCCCCCCCCACACACACACACACACACACACACACAATAACAGCTGAGAGCAGAAGAAGAAGGCCAGCAGGTCTATTAATAGCAGATCCCACAGAGTCAGACCCGTCCCAGCACGTCCTCCACCGCTGCACCACCACCATGCCCGGCAGCCAGGCCCAATTCCGGGCCAGAGACCGCAACAATGTCCTGAACCGGCCCGAGTTTCTGTCCCTGAACCAGCCATCCCGCCGGGAACAGGCGGTGGGGGAGGGACGGGGGGGCGGAGGTCCGAGGAGACCTGTGTTCAGACAGCAGAGTCAGCAGGACAGCACAGGGGGGAGGTAAGACAAACAAGCTCCGCCCACAGACTCGGGACCCGGACCGAGACCAGAGTTTCATTTAGGTGCTCAAACTTTTTCTGTGACCTGATCCTGGATCATCTTCAGTTAAATTCAATAATGCAAAATCAGAATGTGACCTTTAAACGTAACGGCGCTTTAATAAAACCTTCTGAAACCTGAGAAGAGCCCGAGTTATTTTTAAGGAGTTCAGAGCTCAGTCTGTGACCTCCTCCTCAGACTGTGGGAGCTCCTCTCCCTCAGCATTAACATGCAGAGAGGAAGCTGCCTGAGAATCAGATTTTAGGTGATCTCAGTGTTCGCTGATGCTCCTTCACTGGGCCAGTCTGAGCACCTGTAAACAAAAGCATGATGGGAAGTGTAGTTGTGTTCATGCAACAGTCTGTTTACCCACATAAAATGTGGGTTTTTCTAATGGAGTCTGGTCTTGTCCTCAGGGGGGCCAGAGAGTCCTCCGAGAGCGGTCCAGCTGCTGACAGCGGCGGTGCGAAGGATGCCTCCCGCTGGCCGGAGCAGGACTGCATGCAGCTTAACCCGTCTTTCAAAGGTATCGCCATCAGCTCTCTGCTCGCCATTGACATCAGTCTCTCAAAGCGTCTAGGGGTCTGCGTGGGAGCCCGCGGCTCCGGGGCCCCGCTGCGCCCCATGATCAGCTTGCTGGCCCTCACTGGCCACGCCCTCCCCTGGATCTGTGGCACCCTAATCTGCCTGTGGAGGAGCAGCACGCTGGCTGGACAGGAAGTGCTTGTCAACCTGTTGCTGGGTCAGACACCTGTCTGTCTCTCTGCTGTCTCACCTGTCTCTCTGCTGTCTTACCTGTCTCTCACCTGTCTCTCACCTGTCTGTCTCTCTGCTGTCTCTCACCTGCCTGTCTCTCTGCTGTCTCACCTGTCTCTCACCTGTCTGTCTCTCTGCTGTCTCACCTGTCTCTCACCTGCCTGTCTCTCTGCTGTCTCACCTGTCTCTCACCTGCCTGTCTCTCTGCTGGCTCACCTTTCACCTGCCTGTCTCTCTGCTGTCTCACCTGTCTCTCACCTGCCTGTCTCTCTGCTGTCTTACATGTCTCTCACCTGCCTGTGTCTCTGCTGTCTCACCTGTCTCTCACCTGTCTTTCTCTCTGCTGTCTCACCTTTCTCTCACCTGCCTTTCTCTCTGCTGTCTCACCTGTCTCTCACCTGTCTCTCACCTGTCTGTCTCTCACCTGTCTGTCTCTCACCTGTCTGTCTCTCACCTGTCTCTCACCTGTCTTTCTCTCTGCTGTCTCACCTGTCTCTCACCTGTCTCTCACCTGTCTGTCTCTCACCTGTCTGTCTCTCTGCTGTCTCACCTGTCTCTCACCTGTCTTTCAACCGTCTTTCTCTCTGCTGTCTCACCTGTCTCTCACCTGTCTCTCACCTGTTTGTCTCTCTGCTGTCTCACCTGTCTCTCACCTGTCGGTCTCTCTGCTGTCTCACCTGTCTGTCTCACTGCTGTCTCACCTGTCTCTCACCTGTCTGTCTCTCTGCTGTCTCACCTGTCTGTCTCACCTGTCGTTCTCTCTGCTGTCTCACCTGTCTCTCACCTGTCTGTCTCTCTGCTGTCTCACCCGTCTGTCTCTCTGCTGTCTCACCTGTCTCTCACCTGTCTGTCTCTCTGCTGTCTCACCTGTCTCTCACCTGTCTGTCTCTCTGCTGTCTCACCTGTCTGTCTCACCTGTCTCTCACCTGTCGGTCTCTCTGCTGTCTCACCTGTCTCTCACCCGTCTTTCTCTCTGCTGTCTCACCTGTCTGTCTCTCTGCTGTCTCACCTGTCTCTCACCTGTCTGTCTCTCTGCTGTCTCACCTGTCTCTCACCTGTCTGTCTCTCTGCTGTCTCACCTGTCTCTCACCTGTCTGTCTCACCTGTCTCTCACCCGTCTTTCTCTCTGCTGTCTCACCTGTCTCTCACCCATCTGTCTCTCTGCTGTCTCACCTGTCTCTCACCCATCTGTCTCTCTGCTGTCTCACCTGTCTCTCACCCATCTGTCTCTCTGCTGTCTCACCTGTCTGTCTCTCTGCTGTCTCTCACCTGTCTGTCTCTCTGCTGTCTCACCTGTCTCTCACCTGTCTATCTGCAGCGCTGATACTAGATCTGATGACGGTTGCTGGGATGCAGAAGTTGGTCAAACGTCGGGGACCGTGGGATTTCCCGCCAACCTTTTTTGACTACATTGCCATGGATATGTACTCGTTCCCAGCAGCCCACGCCAGTCGGGCCGTCATGGTGTCCAAGTTTCTGCTGAACCACCTGGTGCTGGCGGTGAGTGGCTTGCTGCTTCACAGATAACAAAGACTGGAACAGTTTACAATCCTGATCCAGGTGTGTCCGCCTCCTGTCCTCCAGGTGCCTCTGAGGATCCTACTCTGCCTGTGGGCCTTCCTGGTGGGCGTGTCTCGGGTGTTGCTGGGGAAACACCACCTGTCAGACGTAGGTTGCGGCTTTGCACTTGGCTTCCTGCACTTCAGCCTGGTGGAGTCGGTGTGGCTGGACTCGGCCACCTGCCAGACGCTCATCTCCATCGGCACGCTGGGCTGGACTCTGGTCTGACCTGGTCCAGACTGGTTCTGCTGCAGACTCGGGTCCGGCTTCGCTGGGTTTTTCTGCCCTCCATCAGCTCAGTGCTGCTGACAGGAGGCAGGGGCCATGTGGTCCCAACTGTGGAGGACCTGAGGAGGGCTCGTAGGAATGTTTGAGTCACAGGTACTGAAACAGGAAGTGTCTGCAGTCCCACGTCCTGTGGCGTTTTCTTTCTTGCCACCATCTCAGATTCTTCAGTAAAATTTTGTTGAAGTTTTTTTCATGTCAGAAACTGAGTTTGGACTTTCATTCTGCTAATGTCGAGTTTTATTTGAAGAACGTCCTCGGCTGTTTGAAGCTTCATAGTTTTTGCATTGTTCACTGAGAGTTCACAACAAAAGCTGAAGGTTGTTCCTCAGAGCTAAAGCTCAGGTGTTATACTGGCGCTACAGATTCTCTTTTCAGGGAAGTTTTCCCAAAACAATTGTGTTGACGGTCTCATCAAATCTCAGAAACTTCCGAACAGGTGCTGATTATGTATCTGAAAGTGTGAAGTGAAAACAAACCTCTCAGGTTCAGACTCCTTCAAACTCTTTTCTTTTCCTGATGAGTCGGCATCAGCTCGATAAGCGTTTGTCAGCATGGCGAATACCTACAGAAGCATTCACAGAAATACGCCGCGACTGTAAGGCTGCCATCGTGTCCCAGAACAAGCAGCTAATGAGGGCAATATTTATCAAAGACATGAACTTTGACCTTAACTCCTAACAGCATCCACGTCTCTGTTTGCGCTGCTGTGGTTTAGCAGGTTTACAGTTTGTTTTCTCCACAAGAACAGGCCTGCCTGAGTCTTCCAGAAACGGTCCAATCAGAAGAACCTTAAAGGGGAGGAGCTAAATCAGCTTGTTTAGGACAAGGGATGAAGGGAGGGGCTGCCCCATGCCTAGTGTGCACTGTGACTCATGCAAAGCTGCTTTATTAGACTTCAAGAATAGATTTAAAGAATGGAAGTGAGCCCAACATCGCCTCCTCAGACAAACTTTTTATTAAAACAAAAAATTGTCCAAGTTTTTCTTCTGATCTAAACGCTGTTATCGGAGCGCCGTCTTTATGCAGATTATACCCTGATCTGTATTGCTCTGTTTCTCTGTAAAACATCCTTTTGTTAGTGCCTGTCAAACAGTGTTTCAGCTAAAAACATTATATTTAACTCTTCAAAGCTCAAATACAGAGAGTTCATGATTCTAGATGAAAATGAAGAAATGAGAATTCAGCATGTTTCATCTGAAGGTTTCTGTAGTGTTTCTGCCCCTACATTGGCTAGTTTGTCCTGAAGCTGAGATGATGACACGTGTCAAGTTTAAACTATGCATCTGTTCAGAGTTGCTAAATAAAACCTGTTTGTTGCCTAAACTGTGGTGGGAGTGGTTCATGTGCAGGTGAGGGTCATGACCCCTATCTGCACCTGCATCGCTTACAGAAACTTGTTTGAAGCCTTTGATGAGAGAAGGCCAGATGTTTTCAGTCTGAGCTGACACACATTGTGTTTTAGGACAGAAAGTAGTACTGTTGTTGTTTTTATGAGTAACACTGGTTTGTTAATGGAAAAAGCAAAAAAATAAAAATAAAATGGTAAATGGATGTATTTGTAAAGCGCTTTACTCGTCCCTAAGGACCCCAAAGCGCTTCACACATCCAGTCATCCACACACTGGTGATGGCAGCTACATTGTAGCCACAGCCACCCTGGGGCGCACTGACAGAGGCGAGGCTGCCGGACACTGGCGCCACCAGCAGGCAACAGGTGAAGTGTCTCACCCAAGGACACAACGACCAAGCCGGGGCTCGAACCAGCAACCTTCCCATTACAAGGCGAACTGCCAACTCTTGAGCCACGATCGCCCCTGTATAAACCTGTAAAACATTAAAACATGATTTTTTTTAAATGATTCTATCAATAATAATAATAATAATAATAATAATAATCTTAAACAATAAAAGCCTTCAGGGAACAAAGTGACTTACTGTTGAACAACAGGAGGACTTTTATTATGAAAGGGAGGGGAGAGGAAGTGAAGATTGTGCCTCAGAAATGGAAAAAGTCCATGATGAAGAGTCAAAGACAAACACAGCCTGGAGCTTTTCACCAAAATAATTGACAACCTGAAGCGATTTCAAAATAAAAGTCTCTTCATGCAGGTTTAAAGTGCTTCCAGTCCTTGGAAAGTTTAAGGCTTTTCTTGTGGTTCAAAGAGTTACTGAATTGGCCCTTTAACTGAACTGGTTTCCAGTCTGGACCTGGTTTAGTTGTATCTGTGTGTCTTCCAGGTGAATTAAACCAGTTAGGGTCGGGCTGTGGACTGCGGCGAACACAGTTTGATGGTCTTGTGGTTTTCCAGTGCGGCGAACGTGATGATGTTTTCTGTCGTATGACAGGTGGTTAAGGTCACCACGTAGCCACAGACACGGAAACAGAACCAAAAACCAGAAGACCAGCGACAAATCCACAGAGCTTCCTCCTAAAGGTTCTCATAATGAAGACAGTCACAGAAAATTCTAAGCCCCGCCCACATATGAAGCGCTTTGTGTAGCTAGCATCAGCGAAGCGGTGTGAAAGGGTGAAGGTCAAACCTGTGAGCTTCTTAATGATGTCTTTGGTCTGAAGGTCCAAGTCGGACATGATCCACTGAAACACACGGGTCAAAGGTCAGGGCCTGCGTCCTGTGAGGGCTGAACCGAGCTGACGTCGAGCTGACGTCGAGCTTTCATTCTCACACGTCTGAAATGATCCGGTCTCAGCTGCGAAGCTGCTAATACAACAGACGGCATGAGTCATCACGCCGTGGTGGACCAAACGCACACTGCAGGTCACATGACCTGTTCCTTGGGAACTGCACAGACAGTTACTGGGAATAAGTTTTGGAATTCCCAAAATGGAATAATCCTCATCATTAAACCTTGGATTTAGAGCCACAGATTACAGGTGAGGGGTACATAGAGGTCAAAGGTCAGCTCAGAGTACTTCTGATTCTCATCTTCACACAATGAGACAGAGCGTACCTTTGTGTAGTCCCAGAACAGACAACAGCGCCGTGCTGTCGTCCATTCACAGAAAACTTCACAAAAACACTGGAAGCATGTCGTCATCTGAGGAGATCAATCAAGTTTACGTCACACCTTTGAGGCTGAGGTTACCTGCTGTGTGACATCACCTGTCAGTCAAAGAGGCCACGCCTTAATAATGCAAATTAAAACCCTTACTGTGAGTTCTAAAGTCATGCGTCTCGTGTACAGGTGCTCTGAGGGGAAAATGATCAAAGCAGTCTCTGAGGCTTTAAACATGTTTATTAACGTGAGAGCGTGCCGACTCACTGCTGCCTCTGCTGGACGTTAGAGGAAGTGTTGAGAAAGATTTAAGTGAGGCCCTTATTGAGAACAGGTGTGGCAGTAATCAGGCCAGAGAGATTGAACTCAGCTTTTCAAAGATGTGATACACCACAGTTAATTTATGTTATTTACACGGGTGCACATAAGTGGTCCGCAGGTGCGCAACATCGGAGATCTCTGTCCTATCGCAGTCCTGGGAACAGCTAAGATCCTGCAGGACCCTGAAGCTCCCAGGCCTCTGGTAGAGGACCGAGCCTGAAGATATCGTGGTTTTAGCTGCATGTCAGCCATGGTGTTGGAGATCCTTGTAAAAACCAGAGGTGGGAAGTGAAATAAGGACTTAGGTATACTTTTGTTTGTCAAATGTCAAGTGGGACAACAGGAAGGTTTAAAATGATTTTCTGACCACTTTTTGAACTTGTGGAATCAGATTAAGGAAACTTTTGTTGACATCGAAGTCGTAAGAAAGCATTGGGTTGATTTTTGGTTTATGATTTAGCACAAAATAAACATTTTTAAAGAATCGAGTTGGAAGTGCGTTCTGACACAAACCACCTACAGCCTTTTACTGCAGGACTTTTTGTTTTGACTCTTAAAGGCCGTGACAGCAGTAACGTGTCTGTGCGGTTTGTCTCACAGCGCAGCAGCGCTCGGATTTAACAGGGAGAGAAAAGAAAGAGCTAAGTTCACTCAGACATGCAGGAAGAGAGCTTAGTGTTAAAGGTGTGCTGAGCCACTACACAGTGCCCCCTCACCTGCTAATCCTCACTTTAACCTCCAGCTGTCGTCATTGCTGTGCCGTGGGCAGGCCGTGGGCAGGCCGTGGGCAGGCCGTGGGCAGGCCGTGGGCAGGCCGTGGGCAGGCCGTGGGCAGGCCGTGGGCAGGCCGTGGGGAACGAGGACCCAGGCGCGGTGCTCTAAACAGTGCGTTTATTTACAGTGATGGAAAAACATGACAGTAAATCCCGTGCTCTCCTCTTCCCAGTGTTGGTGCTCCTGTCTCCGCTTCGCCGTATTGAGCGCCCCGTGCTCGCGGCCTCTCGTTACTCCTGCGGACACAGAGCGAGGCAGCTGTCAGACACACAATAATGCAGGAGACTCAAACTAAGAACTGGTCGAGAAGCCACGCAATGATCGAGAGCTCCACCACACTCTCAAGTAGCTCCTCCGACAGGCCTGATCAGCTGCAGGTGTGTCTTCAGGTGTGGCCAATCACCTGCCAGGGCCACACCTGAAGACACACACACACACACACACATACATGTCTACAAGCAGGGAGAACGAGGGACAGCAATACAAAATACATAGATTATAATATTAGTCCATAACTGCTGACACTTGCAGTTTGTAGGTGTGGAGGTGAAGTCGCAGTAACATGTGGAGGAAACAGGTGTTTTTAAAACTTCACTGCTCGAGTCCAGATTCAAACTACACTCATTAGGATGAGAACGCTCTAAATCACTTTGAACATTGTCATGTGCTCATATTATTATGTTAATACAACAAAAGGTTCAGTTACGTACAATAACTGTTCATACAGCTACTTCATACTTTCTTACTTTGGTACATTTCACAGCTTTGAGTAAAAACTTGCTTCAGTGCTTCAGCTGGAGTGTTTTACCCACGTATCTGTGTGAGCAGAGAGACGTTTGCCACCTCTGAGCTCCTCGTGTCTAACCTGCTCACAGGCAGCAGGGCCACGTCACACCGCGTCCCCCTCCCGTGTCGGACTCTGACCTGCAGGGCGGGTGGGGGCTGGGTGGGACTGTGGAAGGAGGGCGTTGGGTCGGCCCTTTGTTACGGCGCCTTCAGCCGTCCAATCCTGACCTGCTGATGTAAACCGGCCTGTGTAAATTTCCCACAATGCCCCTGTGCCTCTGTGAGGTGCAGCCTGAAGTAGAGCGGGGGGGGGGATCGGACCCAGACCCGGTCCGCTGAGCCGCGGGGACTGATGGCGGGGATGAAAGCGACCCGGCAGCGCTGGAGGTGTCGGTGGTGCCCTCGGAGCGGTCTGGGCCTCGGCTCGGCGCCTCACCGTGACCGTGAGCGCCTCCAGCGCAGGCGGGCTCATAAGGCGCAGGCGGGCTCATAAGGCGCAGGCGGGCTCATAAGGCGCAGGCGGGCTCATAAGGCGCAGGCGGGCTCATAAGGCGCAGGCGGGCTCATAAGGCGCAGGCGGGCTCATAAGGCGCAGGCGGGCTCATAAGGCGCAGGCGGGCCCCGGGTGGTCGTGTTACTTCGGTAGCACATATACTAAAATTGGAACAGAGAAGACTAGCATGGCCCTGCACAAGGATGACACGCAAATTCCTCATTTTCTTTAAAAGTAATTCGACTCTGAAATAGTTTGAGAGAGAAGGTTTATTGATGACGACAGGTAATCGATTTGATCTTGAATAAAGTGATTCAGGTGTGAAGGGTTGTCAGGATGGACCCCGCCCTAAGGTAGCTGGGATAGGCTCCACCCCCATGACCCTGACGAGGACACGTGCAGGAGGTTGGAGTTGTTGTGTGTTGTTGTCATGCCGCTGTAACTTTCCTCAGCACGGTGGACGAGGAGCTGCGTGGGTTATTACGTCAGTGTTTCTGTGACGGACCTCGTTAACCTTTGGATCATCGCCAAAGTGTTTCATTCATCAACAGGAGAACAGCCACTAATCACGTGTCCGTGATGAAGTGCAGTTCCCACGCAGTCACAGCTGAGGCATGTTTGTGGTGCTCCCGTCGCCTTTGATTTGTGCACAGCACTGACGGAGGTCCGTTTAGGCTTCTTGTTTTTCTAAATGTGAGCGCAGAAGAAGAAAAGCTCGCTGGGTTAGAAACAACTCACGTCGTCCCCAAACAGACGTGCAGCCCACCTGACACCGTGGACGGTTGCTGAGCAGTGTTGCCAACTCCTCAGTAAGGAAAATCGCTATTGGCTGTCCTGAAAGTCGCTAGAAGTCGCTAAATGACGTCATCATCTAATTTGCATAATTGGTCATGCTAATGTAATTGTAATCTATGTTGTTGGAGAGAGAAATAACATCGTGGAAGAGACATAAAGTGAGTAAAAAACGTCCTAAATGCATTTAGAATTTATTTAGAACTACAAATTAAATTTCTTTTAGCAATTATTGTTTTTTTTAATGTCACAATTCCAACCCTGCTCCTTTACCCGGGCTTGGACCGGCAAAAGTGACCCGAAATAGGAACTCTAGTGGAGTTACTTTGTGTGTGTGTGTTTATAAGTAGTTTTAAACCTTGTGATCCACAAAGCAGCATAACAGTAAAAGAGTAAAAGAAGAACTGACTGCGATACAGCACCCGCTGCTTGTTGAGAGTAAAAGCGATATGCGCTTTCACGTCTTTTTTTAGCAAAAAAAAAAGTCGCTAGGGGGTCTGAAAACTAAAAATATAGCGACAAAGTCGCTAAGTTGGCAACACTGTTGCTGAGTGTGATGCAGCTCTCTGCCGAAACGGGGTTTTGCATTAGCCAATCATATTGTTTGTTTTGGCTTTAGTCTGGTTCCTGTCTGTTTGTGGACCTTTGCTCAGCGCGTTTCTGCTTTTACACGTAAACGTAAAGACGTTTGAGCTGTTAGTCGCTCCGGCCTCCGCAGCAGCGACACCACCATCCGGAAACACGACGCCTCCCATCAGAGCGGAGAAACAGGACTGAGCGAGTCCTCCTCGGCCCACCCGTGCCGTGGAAGCAGCCGTCAGAGTGGAGATGATCCACTCTTTGTGTGTGTGTGTTGGACAGCACCCTCTCCTGTCTGTCATTAAGGATGCTTCTGTGTTTCCTCTGAAGGAGGTGTCAAGGAGGCGCTGCCGTGTCCTCCCAGGAAGCTGTAACCTTTGCTGGGCTGCAGTTGTCTGTGCGGCTGCAGGGGGCGCTGTGGAGCAGCTGTCAGGCTGCAGAACCTCAGAGGAAGACGGACGGCTGCCTGCTCGCGCTTTTTTGTGCTTTTTTCGCTGGTTTAACGGATAAAAACGACTCGGTCACCATGGCAACAGGCCGGCTGGTGGAGGTGTACCTGGACCTTCTGTCGCAGCCCTGCCGGGCGGTGCACATCCTGCTCACCTGCACCAAAATCCCGCACAGAGTGCGCACCGTGGCGCTGCGGAAAGGTGAGCTGCTGACAGGCTGGTTAACTAACCAGCCGGTTAACTAACCGACTAGCCGAGCGGCTAACTAGTCCTCTGACCGCTTGCTCACCCGTGTACGCACTCGGCGCACCCACAGCGGTTTGTGGGCACACAACTTCAGCTGAACTCCGACCCGAAGAACTTTGACCTACATCCGAGCGGTGCACAGAGCCCGCCAGACCTCACTCAAAATCTCCGGCTTTAAGCTCTCTCTGAGCCCGCGAGAGGAAACTGCGTCCGAACCGAACCGATCCTCGTAGAAAACGTCATGAGGCTGGTCGGGGACATTCGGCGCTCTTAAACTCACTGAATGTCCGGTTTTCACACAGTGTACAAAATATAACAACAGATTCTTCAGATATTATTCAGATATTCTGGGAATCTTAAATCACATGGTTTCCCATCGGAGTTCTGAATGAAGCTGCTGCATTAGAGCGCACACGCTGCAGGCCGCTTTATATGACCTGAGTTTTGAGTGGACTTTGTTTTTAGCTTCTCTTGTGTGTGCAGGAGAACATCGGACTCCGGACTTCACCAAGCTGAACCCCATGCAGAAGGTTCCTGTCATGGTGGACGACGGCTTTGTCCTCACAGAGAGGTACACACACACACACACACACACACACACACAATTCAATTTTATTTACACAGCACCAAATCACAACAACAGTCGCCTCAAGGTGCAAGTAGACCCTACAATAATATATACAGAGAAAAACCCAACAATCATATGACCCCCTATGAGCAGCACTTTGGCGACAGTGGGAAGGAAAAACTCCCTTTTAACAGGAAGAAACCTCCAGCAGAACCAGGCTCAGGGAGGGGCGGGGCCATCTGCTGTGATTGGTTGGGGTGAGAGAAGGAAGACAGGATAAAGACATGCTGTGGAAGAGAGACAGAGATTAATAACAGATATGATTCAATGCAGAGAGGTCTGTTAATACATAGTGAGTGAGAAAGGTGACTGGAAAGGAAAAACTCAATGCATCATGGGAATCCCCCGGCAGCCTACATCTATTGCAGCATAACTAAGGGAGGATTCAGGGTCACCTGGTCCAGCACTAACTATATGCTTTAGCAAAAAGGAAAGTTTGAAGCCTAATCTTAAAAGTAGAGATAGTGTCTGTCTCCTGAATCCAAACTGGAAGCTGGTTCCACAGAAGAGGGGCCTGAAAACTGAAGGCTCTGCCTCCCATTCTACTTTTAAATACTCTAGGAACAACAAGTAGGCCTGCAGAGCGAGAGCGAAGTGCTCTAATAGGGTGATATGGTACTACAAGGTCATTAAGATAAGATGGGGCCTGATTATTTAAGACCTTGTATGTGAGGAGCAGGATTTTGAATTCTGGATTTAACAGGAAGCCAAAACAGGAGAAATATGCTCTCTCTTTCTAGTCCCTGTCAGGACTCTTGCTGCAGCATTTTGGATTAGCTGAAGGCTTTTCAGTGAGTTTTTTGGACATCCTGATAATAATGAATTACAGTCGTCCAGCCCGGAAGTAATAAATGCATGAACTAGTTTTTCAGCGTCACTCTGAGACAGGATATTTCTAACTTCTCTGTCTCTCTTCCACAGCATGTCTTTATCCTGTCTTCCTTCTCTCACCCCAACCAATCACAGCAGATGGCCCCGCCCCTCCCTGAGCCTGGTTCTGCTGGAGGTTTCTTCCTGTTAAAAGGGAGTTTTTCCTTCCCACTGTCGCCAAAGTGCTGCTCATAGGGGGTCATATGATTGTTGGGTTTTTCTCTGTATCTATGAAGCGCCTTGAGGCGACTGTTGTTGTGATTTGGCGCTATATAAATAAAACTGAATTGAATTAACTTTAGAGATTAAAACACGCTCACCCATTTAAAGTGTCCCTGTGAGGCGGGACGGTCACGTCGGAATCACATGCTCAGTGTAAACGTGAGGTTGTGTCATGTGTTGCAGCGACGCCATCCTGAAGTACCTCACCACCAAGTACGATGTCCCAGAGCACTGGTATCCACGGCAACCAGAGAGACGAGCCCGAGTGGACGAGTACACGGCGTGGCATCACACCAATACACGACCGCACGCTGCTAAAGTCTTCCTCCTGGAGGTATGGAGCCAAACACGTCTCAAATATCTGAAATCAGCTGATCAGGAGACGGCAGCGTGGGGTTCTGTGACGGCGCCGCACCTGTTCTGACATCATCAGCAATATAAAGCTGCTGTAATGCCATCAAGGAGCTCAGGTGTGCTTTGTGTCTCCGCCCACCTCAGGTGCTGCTCCCAGCTCAGTCTGGCTCTCCGGTGGATGAGGCGCGTTTGAATCGCGCTCTCTCCGACCTCGACGACACGCTGGATAAACTGGAGTCCATGTTTCTTCGCCGCCAGCCTTTCCTCTGCGGTGATGACATCACTGTGGCCGACCTGCTTGCGGCGTGCGAGCTCACGCAGGTCAGTTTCTGGATGCTCAAGCCCCGCCCCCTTCAGAAGCCTTGTCTCTTTGGGTACGTTCAGAGAGCTCGTCTCCAAACAGCTGCAGTGAAACTGAGACACAAACAGGAAATGGAGAAGCTTCCCCTTCAAAATAAAAGTTGTAATTCTGCACTGTGCAGCTTTTACTTTGAAGGCAGAGCATGTCTATTTCCTGTTTGTGTTGCACTTTTCCGTGTTCCTGTCCCAGCGAGCAGTTAGACATGATACTCGTGTGATGAGGATCAATAGGGGGTCCGCGACCCTCTTAGGGACTCTCCAGTCGTTGTTCTTAGAGCTGAAGAAGCTTTTCTTTCCGAGCTCAGACTACGATGAGCTGGACGTCTGAGAACCTTCAGACTGAGTTCAGATGATTGCTTCTTCTCATGAAGGATGCTCCACTGTCTCCTTTCCTTACTCTGACTGACAGCTGTGATTAGAAACGCTCCCGAGAGGAGCGGGCACTCTGAACGCACCCTGTTTGTGTCTGTCTGGTTCTGAGCATGCTCAGTGTGTCTCCTTGCAGCCTCTGGGCGGGGGCAGAGACGTCCTGAAGGAGCGTCCTCAGCTGCAGCAGTGGAGGACTCGAGTCCAGTCGGCCGTCGGCGAGGCATTTGACGAAGCGCACAGCGTCCTGTATGCCCTCAGAGACCGCCGCCGTGCCCGTCTGTGACATCTGCACGAGGGGGAGGAGTCAGCCGAGGGTGTGAGGAGGATGAAGGAGCAGCTCACTTTGATTTGTCTGCTTTAAAAACCTCAGAGGCCTTCGAGCTCCTGGACTCTGATCGATGACAGAATCAATAAATCTATCGATGAATCAATGTTTGAATCAGCTGACGCACTTTAACAGGAAATGAGCTTTGAAATGAAAATAAAAAAAGCTGCTTGTACTTTGCCCCTTGTGTCTGTGACTGAGCGCCCCCCGCAGGCTGGAGGAGGAGCTGCGGCGCTGTAGGCGTGGTTAAACGAGCACATTAAAGAGACTCGGCAAAAATGTAAAAATCTTTATTAGAAAACTTTATTTACAGCAGGTTCAGCAGCAGAGACGTGACTACACAGAGGAAGAGGGCGGGGCTTGGCTCCGTTTGGCGGGATGTTGCTCCTCGCCGTCTCCTTCTCGTCCTCGTTTCCTCAGGTGTCTTCCTGAGGTCGACTCCACCTCCTGCAGGGGGAGGAGCCCAATGGATCAGGAGGCAGACTCATGGTTGTACTGTGTGTGTGTGTGTGTGTGTGTGTGTGTGTGTGTGTGGTTACCATGGCGGCAGCAGCCCCCCCTCCCTCTGCAGACGGGTACATGAGCCTCTGCGCCGTCTCCAACATCTCCTGGTCCTGCAACCGTCACAGAGTGAGCAGCCTACACTTCCCACAATGCACCTGAGCACCTTTAACCCTCTTAAGACTTGCTGTGGCGTCAGCTGTGCTGCAGACAGCCAACCGCCATCGTTGAGGGCGGAGTCTCTACAAAAACACTGAACACCGCCTGGTGCGTGGTTATTTGGGTGAGGGGGGGGGCGTCAGGTGAGGCGTTACCTGTAGCCAGGGGTGCTGCAGAGCTTCCTCGATGCTCATCCTCTTCACCGGATCAACGACCAGCAGCTTCCTCACCACGTCTTTGGCTGAAACACAGACGGGTCATGTGAGTCCAAACACAGGAAGCTCCGCCTTTCACCCAAAAGTCCTGAGCGCCCCACGCAATGTGGAACACGCAGAGACTCACCTGAACACACCTGAACGCACCTGAACACACCGTGAGCCTGACGTGACGCTGCGCTGTGAGCAGCTCTCGTTTGCTCGCTTCTAGAAAAATCTCAGCGCCATCATGAAGCGAGCGCCGACAGCGAGCGCCGACAGCGAGCCCGTCATCACTCACAGTATCGATAAAGTTCAGCTGAAGCATCGTACCTTGATCAGAGACGCTCTTCCACTTGGCCTGAACCATGGTGAACTCTCCTCTGATGATCTGATCGGTGACCGACTGATGACCGAAGCTCTCGTGGAACGGAGGGTAACCTCCCAGGCTGACGGAGGACGGGAGAGAGGAGGAGTCAGCGATGAAGCAAATCATCAAACGTTACATTTCACAGCTTTCAGGTGGAGATGTTTGACCTCTGACCCTGGCTGTTTCTCTGCAGCTTCCTCGACAGTCACACGCCTGCAGGAGCCAGGTGACATCACCGCCGAGGTAAATGACTCGTAAACCACGAGTCATTTATGGAAACCGAGTCCTACAGGGATAAAAAGCGGACGCGTATTCTGCTTCTTCTTCGTTGGTGGTGTGAGCAGGCGTAGGACGCTGTGAACACGACAGCGACGCGTGCCGAGGTCTCGGGAATCAGCCGGTCGTTTCTGTCAGACTCTGCTGCTGAACGCAGCTAATGCTAACCCTAACAAATGCTAACCCCCTAACCCTCTGGGGTCGACAGAGGTACCGGCGCGTCAAAATCACATGACCAATTTAAGACGACACAGCAACCAGATGCAGCGACCCAGAGTCTCGTTTCAACCGGGTCGAAAGTGCGGACGTCAAACTTTAGTTCTGATAACAATACACGCCACGTTCTTCTGAATAAAACAGTTTACAGCAGGAAGAACGGTAAAAACCGCGTTTTCTAAGGGCAGCGCTAGCAAACACTTCCCTATTGGTGTTACAGTGCACCATGTCAACCAATCAAAAAATGATATGGCAACATGTGGCACTCTGTTTAGGAGGAGGGGGGAGGGAGAGAGAGAGAGAGAGTTTTGAGATGTGAGACGTCGGCGTGCGGTCGGCATGCGGTCGGCGTGCGGTCGGCGATTCGTTAAACATGTTTGTGGGTTTTACAGAAAAAAATAAAGTTTTGCTACTCTGAAGTGTTTTTCGTCTGAATTTAGATCAATTGTGCGATCAATGTCAATGGCTCCACGCAGGAAGTAGAAACAGACTCTGGCGTGCCGGCAGCGGCTCTGTTTTCATGTGCCGAGGGTAACCAGGCGGGCAAACGAGCGAGCGCACGAGTCGAGGCGGTGCGACAGGTGAATAAACGAAAGCGTTTCCCTGACAACACAAATCATCCATCATCACCCTGCAGCAGGAGGCCGGAGCCTACCAGACGAAGAGCAGCACGCCGAGGCTCCAGGCGTCCACGGCGAGCCCGTAACCTGTGGTGGACGCGTGCGTGAACACCTCCGGAGCCAGGTAAGATGGAGTCCCACACAGAGTCCTCATCAGCACCGCCTCCTCCAGGATCCGAGACTGGTTAAAGTCCGTCACCTGATGCGCGCGCACACACACACACTCAGTGAGGAGGGAGGAGGTGGTGATGCTGCAGGTGATGCTGCAGGTGAGCACACGTACCTTGATGAGACACACGTCGTCCTGTGAGGACAGCAGGATGTTCTCCGGCTTCAGGTCTCTGTGGATGATCCCGTTACTGTGGAGATACTACACACACACACACACGCACAGTTACAGTCGCTGCACCTGTGTGTTTGTGTGTGTGTGCGCGTGCTCGTTACCATAGCAGCACCAGCTAACCTGCACAGCACGAAGCATCTGGTAAAAATAAAGTTTGGCAACAGATTCGTTGAGCTGCTGCTTCGACTTCACTCTGTGGAACAGCTCCCCCCCCTCCATCCTGACAGGTGAGAGACACACAGGTGAGAGAGAGACACAGGTGTGAGAGAGAGACACACAGGTGAGAGAGAGAGAGACAGGTGAGAGAGAGAGACACAGGTGAGAGAGAGAGAGACACAGGTGAGAGAGAGAGACACACAGGTGAGAGAGAGAGACACAGACACAGGTGAGAGAGAGAGAGACAGACACAGGTGAGAGAGAGAGACACAGGTGAGAGAGAGAGAGACAGGTGAGAGAGAGAGAGACAGGTGAGAGAGAGAGAGAGACACAGGTGAGAGAGAGAGAGAGACACAGGTGAGAGAGAGACACACAGGTGAGAGAGACACACACACACAGGTGAGAGAGAGAGACAGGTGAGAGAGAGACACAGGTGAGAGAGAGACACAGGTGAGAGAGAGAGAGACACAGGTGAGAGAGAGAGAGACACAGGTGAGAGAGAGAGAGAGACACAGGTGAGAGAGAGAGACAGGTGAGAGAGACACACACACACAGGTGAGAGAGAGAGACAGGTGAGAGAGACACACGCAGGCGAGAGAGAGACACAGGTGAGAGAGAGACACACACACACAGGTGAGAGAGACACACACACAGGTGAGAGAGAGAGACAGGTGAGAGAGACACACACGCAGGTGAGAGAGAGAGAGACACAGGTGAGAGAGAGAGAGAGAGACACAGGTGAGAGAGAGACACAGGTGAGAGAGAGACACACACACACAGGTGAGAGAGACACACACACAGGTGAGAGAGAGAGAGACAGGTGAGAGAGAGACAGACACAGGTGAGAGAGAGAGAGACAGGTGAGAGAGAGACAGACACAGGTGAGAGAGAGAGAGAGAGACACAGGTGTGAGAGAGAGACACAGGTGAGAGAGAGACACAGGTGAGAGAGAGAGGCTACGTCCACACTAGTGTTTTCAGTTGTGCGTCCACATTGAAACGGCCCAAAACATTTCCAGTGCTGTGCATGCGTGAAACGCAAGAAGATTCGACCTGCCTCCTTTCTGCCGTTTCTTTACGTTCCGGCTCTTTGAAGCGTTGCAGCAAAATGTGGAGGAAAAGCAGCGAGTTTTTAAATGGACTCACAATGAGGTGGAGTCGTTGCTGCGAGTAACACAAAAGTACAAAGTTACAAAAGCGAGCGAGAATTAAAGAATGTGAAGAAAAGCTCTCAGGAGCATCGACAGGCTGATGTTGATCTTTTTAGGGCTGTCAAACAGAACACCTGCTGTGTAACGCCCTCCACTAGCTCAGTTTAATAGGTCACATGACTGCATCACATGACTAAAGTGCATCATCATTTTGGAAAAGCACCGTGTTCAAATGTATCCGTTTTCAAACCGCAATGTTTTCCTTGAGCGAAAACGCCGTCTCAGTTTGGACGGGAGGCCAAAATGGAGAGAAAAATTAGTGTGGGCGTGGCCTGAGAGAGGTGAGAGAGACAGGTGGAGTTTCACGCACAGCTCCAACACGATGTAGAAACTTTCCTCCGTCTGATAGAAGTCCTCCGTCTTTATGAGACAAGGCTGCAGGAGACAAGGAGGAAAGGAAGGAAAGGAAGGATGAGTGTTGTTACTAGCGATAAAGGAGTGTTCTTGTACTTGTGCTTTTTCTTCTTCTTCGTTGGTGTTACTCACGTGGTCGACCCTCTGCAGGATATCAATCTCCGTCTTTGCGTTTCGTGTCGCCGTCTGTGATTGGACAGAAAAATAAGTCACATGATCACCATTGGTTGTTCCCCTTCAACTCTCAAAATAAGGTTGAGACGCCATGTTTGTAGTTCTCTGGGAGGTATCTGTGTTTTCACACCTCACTGACATTTCATTGGGTTAAATTCAATACCTGATTGGCTGGCACCAGAAATATTTAAATTAAGCAGTGTACTGAGAGTTTACCACCCCCTAGTGGTGATTTCATGCAGTGCACTGTTAGTTTGACAGAGAGGGGTGTCTGCATTTTTGACGCTATTAAAATTCATAAATGAACTGACACCATCACACCTGCTGACAAACACGCAGTCGAAAGAAACGAGCAGCGGTTCTCAGCCAATCAGAGAGCAGATGAGGCGACTCACCCCTTCAGACTGAAAGTTCTTCTTGTTTATGATTTTCACTGCAAACTTCCTGCAGGTGGATCGCTCGAAAGCCAGCCGGACCTCGCCACACACTCCTCTGAAACACACACAGTCAGCAGGGTAGCACAGGAAATGACATCACAACACCACGACACAACTCACGTGCCGATGCGTCGGGTCAGTAGGTATTTCTCTTGCAGGTCTCTGGGTAGGCTGGACTGATCGTCCGACATCAGGTCGATGAAGACAAAGACTGCAGAGAGACATGAGCAGGAGGTGAGACCGGCACCAGGGTGTCCAGGTGTTTTCAGGTGCTGTTCTGGTGGGCGGAGTCACCTCGGTTTCGTTGTTCAGCCAGAGAGATGACGGCGTTATTGACCAGAGGAAGCTTCTTGTCTTTCCCGATCGGAATCCCATCGAGAAAAGTGCCGTTATTACTGAGGTCCTCCACGAAGACCTCCGAGCCCTCCTGACACACACAGGTGGAGAGGGCGACGTTAAAGCCCCGTGAGCGCAGTACTCACAGTACGATCAGCGCTAATATCAGTGGTAGTAGTACTGCAGTAGTCTCACTCTGTAGATCCTGAAGTGTTTCTTGCTGTAGATTCGGAACTTTCTGGAATTTCGGTCATTTGGATCCTCCAGGACGTAGTTACACCTGGAGTCCCGTCCAAACAGGTACTGGTCCTCTATGCAGTCTGTAAACAAACAGGAAACAGGAAGTGCTCCTCTATGCAGTCTGTAAACAAACAAACAGGAAATAGGAAGTGCTCCTCTATGCAGTCTGTAAACAAACAGGAAACAAGAAGTGCTCCTCTATGCAATCTGTAAACAAACAAACAGGAAACAGGAAGTGCTCCTTTATGCAGTCTGTAAACAAACAAACAGGAAACAGGAAGGGCTCCTCTATGCAGTCTGTAAACAAACAAACAGGAAACAGGAAGGGCTCCTCTATGCAGTCTGTAAACAAACAAACAGGAAACAGGAAGTGCTCCTCTATGCAGTCTGTAAACAAACAGGAAACAGGAAGTGCTCCTCTATGCAATCTGTAAACAAACAAACAGGAAACAGGAAGTGCTCCTTTATGCAGTCTGTAAACAAACAAGAAACAGGAAGTGCTCCTCTATGCAGTCTGTAAACAAACAAACAAGAAACAGGAAGTGCTCCTCTATGCAGTCTGTAAACAAACAAACAAGAAACAGGAAGTGATCCTCTATGCAGTCTGTAAACAAACAAACAGGAAACAGGAAGTGCTCCTCTATGCAATCTGTAAACAAACAAACAGGAAACAGGAAGTGCTCCTTTATGCAGTCTGTAAACAAACAAGAAACAGGAAGTGCTCCTCTATGCAGTTTGTAAACAAACAAACAGGAAACAGGAAGTGCTCCTCTATGCAGTTTGTAAACAAACAAACAGGAAACAGGAAGTGCTCCTCTATGCAGTCTGTAAACAAACAAACAAGAAACAGGAAGTGCTCCTCTATGCAGTCTGTAAACAAACAAACAGGAAGTGCTCCTCTATGCAGTCTTCTGCCCCCCCGCCCGTGGAATTACAAAACCTGCAATTTTGGGATTTTATTTGGATGCTAATTAGCAGCAGCAGCTAGCTCATCCGTTGGTCACTGCTTGAAACAGGAAGAGGTGTTGAAAAACCAGGATGCCACGTCCATCTTTTATCTACAGTGTAAAGATCTGTCACACCTGAAGCACTGTCTGCTGAACAGAAGTATCCTGATTACTTCATGTGTTATTTAAAGTATGGAACAGCTCGGCTGGCTGATTATGCTAATTCTGCTGCTAATTCTACTAATTACTATTTGCAGACACAGCACAGTATGTTCAGTTTAATGGAATCTGATTAAGAACAGAGAAGAGCGAGCGCGCCGGCGTGTTGTGAGGTACCGTGGCTCCTGAAGCCCGGGACCATGGGCAGTAGGCGGCCCCAGGGTTGCGGCTCGGGCTCCTCTGGGACGGACGCGAGCGTTACGGGGATGGTGTCCACGCTGCTCAGAGTCCCCGAGCCACTCGACGACTGACTGGCTGAGCTGGGCCCACTGGATGAACTGGAACCAGGCTGGGACTGGGACTTGGCCTGGGACGGGGACAGGGTGGACTGGGTTTGGGACTGAGGACGCTCCCCCTCAGGAGGCCCCTTTTCAGACATCCTTCAGCTCTGCAGACACATGAGAGACAAACTCAAGAACAAGAGAAGAAGAGTTTGGGTTCCTGCGCAGGATCGTGGACATCCGTGGGCTCGTGGCCGAGAGCACACATCCCCACTCCCCACTGTGGCAGCGTTCAAACACAGACCGCGTGTCCGAGACTCACACTCACCGTGAAACCGGAACCCCACCGGTGCTGTCAGTGTGCGCGCGCCTTCTCAGCGTGCGCGCGCCTTCTCAGCGAGCTCTGCACTCAGCCGAGCCAGAACCAGCATCCGGGTCTCTGCGCGTCCACGAACCGCGACGCGTGCTTCGATTTCTTGACCGGGACCTTGCGGGACACGCGCTTCCTTGTGGGCAGTTTTTTTCTCTGACGTCACGGAGTGGTTCCAGCCAATGATAAGTGGGAATGTGGATCACGTGCACCGGGAGCCGTCGGCTGGTGTTTCCGGGTTTGGTTTGGTCCCGCAGAGGAGATTCAGAGGCTGATCGATAGTTATGATCGATACGTGAACGGAAGTCAGGGGCGGAGCGAGCCACGTGTCTGTCTGCGAGTCCGACATGTCCAACCAGAGAGGCGGCAAGACTCTGATCATCACAGACGGTGAGTGTCGGGGGGGAGGGGGGGTCTGCAGTCGCCCTGTGAGCCTCCGTCACAGCTCCAGCTGTTCTGTGTGCAGATGAGGAGGTGGAGGAGGAGGCGGAGGAGCTGGAGGAGCTCAACCCGTTCTCCTTCAGAGAGTTTCTGCGCTGGAAGAACCAGGACCCGGAGCCGGAGCCGGAGCAGGCCCGCACTGAGGTCAGAGCTGCACAGCTGCACATGCACCTCTGTCCTGCAAGGCTGCAGCACAAACACAGAGTGGGTCTGTGCTCACAGCTGTCACACGCGTGTACGTGTGCGTATTTAAAAGAGTGACACAAACTTCAAACCGCTGCGCTGTGGCGGTCGTGGATGTGATCGCACGTGTAATCGGCTCACAGCTCAAACCGTCCATCGGCCCACGCCGAGTGTTCAGCCCACGCCGAGTGTTCAGCCCACGTCATGCTGCTGAGTTCTCATGAAACTGCAGAGACGACCTGAGCTCAGCTGCTGTTTCTCAAAATCTGCAGGAAACAGCGACTCCATCACAAACACGCGCGTCACAGCGTGAGCACAGACCCACACTGAGCGCCTGCAGTGACACAACACATGCTCTGTGACGTCATCTGACCCCACCTGCTCCTCCTCTGAACCTCCACAAACCAAGGTTACAACGCAGCGTGGGGTCAGATGTGCGTTTTGTAGTCCAGCTTCTGCTCGTTGTAGTTTCAACACTTCGGGTATCCGGCGTCACGCCGTGAAGCAGACACGAGTCTCAGCATCAGACAGACTTTATTTATCCCCAAGAGGCAATTAACAAGCAACAGAGCAGCATTGATGATAAGCACAATAAGAGTGAGATAATAAATACACAGAATATACAGTTTTAAAATTAAAGTGACTGAAAGTGAGTAAAGTGTCGGTGATATAAGAAGAGAGTAGTTTCTGTTTCTGGAAATGTTCTTATCTGCTGGAGTTAAAAGCAGAGCTGCTTTGGGGACAAAGGTGGCTCCTCCTCCTCTCAGTCCTGCAGGAAATGCAGCGGAGGCGTCGCCCAGCGGCAGCATTGAAATGCGAGGTGAAGAATGTGAGCGGGGTTGTTGATGATTCAGGCTGCCTGTCTGAGGCCTGTTGCTGAAAACCTGCCAGACACCGATGCAGTCTGTTCCTGAAGGCTGAGGAGGGGAACCAGCAGCTGATGGAGGTCAGGATGCTTTCCAGGAAGGTGTAGTAAAAAGTCATCATGATGGGGGTGCTGACTCCTAAGGAGGTGTAGCCGTTGGTGGCACCTCCTGAGAATCTCCTCAGTGTTTGTCAAAGATGGTTCCCAGGTGTTTGTGCTCCTCAGCTCCCTCCTCTGGCTTCCTGTGGATGGCGGTGACTGAAGCAGCAGATCCCTCTGCCCACTGGAGAAGGTCACCACCATCTCTTTGGTGTTGCTCACGTTCAGGTCAAGTTTGGAGCTGTCACACCTCTCTACAAACTCCTGCAGAGCCGTGGTGCTGTGAGGGCCTGACAGCAGTGACAGGAGAACTGTGTCGTCAGCGTATTTCACCAGGTGACAGCTGGGCTGTGTGGATCTGCAGTCATCAGTGTAGAGGATGAAGAGCAGGGGGGAGAGCACACAGACCTGGGGGAGCCAGTGGAGGTGGAACAGGGAGAAGAAAGAGAGTTGTTGACCGAACTTTCTGAGTCCTGTTGGTCAAAAAGTCCAATATCCACAGGATCAGCTGATCATCAGGTGGAATCGGGTGGAAAGTTTAGTGGGCAGGATGTGAGGCTGCAGAGTGATGAACGCTGATGAGAAACAAACAGAAGTCTGGTGGAGGAGTCAGGGAGCTCTTGACCTCCCTGTTGACCTCCCTGTTGACCTCCATGTTGACCTCCCTGTTGACCTCCCTGTTGACCTCCATGTTGACCTCCCTGTTGACCTCCTTTTTATCCAGAGCAGAGCCGTGAAGAAAGTCAGGTTTATTAAGGGTTTCCTTGAGCTCGTTGGTGATCCAGGGTTTGTTGTTGGGGTAGATGGAGGCTGTTTTTGAGGGGATAATGTTGTCAACACAGAGGGAGATGTATGATGTCACCGTGGTGACGTGTTTGTCGATGTCATCAGAGGGAGAAAGAAGGCTGTCCCAGTCAGTGGCTGTGAAACATCCTTGTAGGGTGAGGATGCTTTCCTCTGTCCACTGCTCGATGTTTCTGATGACGGGCTGTAAGCAGGGCCAGCAGGACGTGTGGTGCTGAGCCGAGAGGGCGGAGGGGCGGGGCTTTAAATGCATCTGGTTCAGAGCCGTAGCATTTATCTTCCCCTGACGTGTGCTGCATGTAACACTGTTGGTGTCCTTTAAGCGACTGTGAGGGGAAGCGTGGCTGAAATCACCAGGATGAACTTGGCAGAGTGAAACTGCTCCAGTTTGTAGAGTGTTGGTGACGTGCTCTGTGGCTGCGTCAGCTCGGGGGTGGATGTAAACCCCAGAGCTTCTCTCTCACAGTGACTGCAGAGCACCAGCTGTTGTTTACATACAGACACACGCCGCCGCCATGTTGTTCCCGGTGCATTCGCGGTCTCTGTCCAGACAAAGAGGCGGAGAAAAGCCATCAATCACCTCACTGGGGTCGAGGGGGAGGGGTTAGGGGATACGGTCTATGTAGGGCGGGTCCTTCCAAGGTCACGAACACCAGAAGTGCAGACCTGTTAAAGTGGACACGCGGTCCCTGTTGCCTAGCAACCGCGACAGCAGCAGCTACAGCCTTGTCTTGATGCACGCTCAGTCATCCGGGTTAGGAAATCCCAAAAAGCTGGTTGAGTTCATCTGTTTTCAGAGTTTCATCATCATCAGTGTCTCCTTCAGTGTCTCCTTCAGTGACTCCTTCAGTGACTCCTTCAGTGTCTCCTTCAGTGACTCCTTCAGTGTCTCCTTCAGTGACTCCTTCAGTGTCTCCTTCAGTGTCTCCTTCAGTGACTCCTTCAGTGTCTCCTTCAGTGACTCCTTCAGTGACTCCTTCAGTGTCTCCTTCAGTGACTCCTTCAGTGACTCCTTCAGTGTCTCCTTCAGTGTCTCCTTCAGTGTCTCCTTCAGTGTCTCCTTCAGTGACTCCTTCAGTGACTCCTTCAGTGTCTCCTTCAGTGTCTCCTTCAGTGACTCCTTCAGTGACTCCTTCAGTGACTCCTTCAGTGACTCCTTCAGTGTCTCCTTCAGTGACTCCTTCAGTGTCTCCTTCAGTGACTCCTTCAGTGTCAGCTGACTGCAGCTTCCAACCTTACAGACATCTGCAGACGACTGACACAGCAGGACCCACTCTAACCCACTGATAAGTCCCACAGAGGGGTGGGGAATGGCACACAGCACTGTAAGGTGGTGACAGGTGTTCCCTTAGGCCCCTCCTTCATGCTTCGACATCAACAACCCACTGACAGGTGTCCGTATTTCCACGGCTGGACAGTTAGAAACTGTTTCTGTCGCTGCCACAGTGTAACCTGAAGTGTCCATCAAAACGACCAATCACAGCCTGTGCTTCTTTAGGCTCCGCCCACCCATGATAGCGTGAAACTAGCAGCGTGTTGGTTATGGAATATGATTTCGTACATCTCAGTTCAAATTCAATACCTGCGACTGATTCGCAGACAAATACAAACAAACTGCAGCCACAGTCTGAAAGTCACGTTTAAACATGTGATCCTGTTTCACACAACATGACCTGATGCATCTTTATTTACTGCAGAGAAAACTGTGCAACAATAGTTGAACTAAATACACTGTGGATCAGTCACAGCTGTGTGTGGCTCCCTGTCTCCTGTCCTGCAGGACAAACGTGTCCCTGCATGCAGCTGCTACAGTTAGTGTTGGAGATGCTTCTGCAAAAACACGAAGCAAATGTAACTCAACACAGGCACGGCTTCTTCAAGACGGGCGCTTCGCTGCATTTATTGAACGCCGTGAAAACTACAGACATAAAACACGAAGTCTTTAAGTGCTTCAGTCTATCAAAAGTAACACTCGTGCTTTAACAACAACAAATGACCTCGTGGCCGTCTGCCACTTCGGAGGTCCTAGAAGACCTTTACAGTCTAAACTAAAACATAAAATAATTAGAACACCATACATTACAAATTTTCACAATATTACGATACAGTTATGGCAAATAGCAAATACCTGATACAGCTGGTAGACTAACCAGGCCTTTGCAGATAGCTCGCTGAACTCCTCAGCGTGATTATTAAACGTGGGCTCACAGCCGCTATTATCACGCCCAAACCTCGCGATAATAGCGGCGTAACAAAACTTGTTCTTTGTGACAAGATAACCACACCTTGACAATACTGACCACAGAAATGTACAAGCAAGAACATTGTAACTGCTGGAACCATCGGTTAAACGTCTTTAAACATAAGCCATTTCTGTGACACAGCAAATATCCAGAAACTGTTTCAGTGTTTCCACCGACTGCAGAGATCAGCTGTTCTCCTCTGCATGTCTCAGCTGCTGCTGGCTCCTCCTCCTCTTCACACACTGTCCCGGTGTGTCATCAGGGGTGGAGAGCCTCCGTCTCCTCTCTCCTGACTCTGGACTCAACCGTGGCCGTTAACAACAAAGGCAGAAAACTCGATCAAATATCTGTTAACAGATGAAAACACATTTTCTCCTCTGTCTGTCTTAGCATTAGTAGCTTATACAGGATGAGAACTTCATGCTTGAGTCTGTGTCCTCAGCACAGTCCACGGGCCAGATGTTTGGTCCCCGTAAATGCACTTGGCTTACAGCCGTCTGCTCGGTGTAAACGTTGACGTACGTACACAGCGACAAACAGCTCGTACGACCCGAGCCATGTTAGATATCGCTAACGCCATCTAACTTCGCCGAAGGTTAGCTGAGTTTAACGTGTTTTCAGATTCTTTGTTGTGCTAACATTCGTCTGTTTCTGGACCGCTTCCCGTCGACAGGCCGCCATTTTTTCCAAAACATTTCTTCAACCGCAGATTCGCAGTGAATCCTGGGATAGCGTGGACCACGAAGGATACACCCGACCCGCCTCACGCAGCCTCTGTCTGTCTCATCAGGAGCAGGAGGAGTGGGGGCGGAGCTTGCAGTCAGGCGTTGGCAGCACCTCCTCCCTGTGCACAGAGGAGGAAGAAGAAGAGGAGGAGACCAGGTGAGTCTGATGAAGGGCGGGGCGTAAAAATGTCCGAGCAGCTTCTGTGCAGATGAAACTGCACCTGCCGTGAAGTCATCTTCACCTGTGTCACCAGGTTCTCCTCCAAACCTGAAGCAGCTGCAGGAGGAGGTGCAGTGGGAGGAGGAGAGAACTACGAAGGAGATGACGAGACCTCAATGGCTGAGCCAGCCACCCTCTGCAGGAGGAGGAGTGCCAGGAGCAGCCAGACGCAGCAGGTAACCCAACCACGGAGCGCGTAGTTCAGGGAGCGTGGGACAAAGCAGAACAGGCGTGTTAACGAGCTCCTGTTCTGTCAGCTGAAGGAGGAGAACGCAGCACTGAGGAGGACCGTCAGGGATCTGCAGAGGAGAGCCGAAATGAACGAACGCAGGTTTGTACCAATCACAGGACAGCGCCGCAATATGTCGCTGACCAATCATTTACCCAGCATGCCTCGGTCTCCCAGGGCGTCGCAGCTCTCGGAGGAGCTGCTGCAGAGGAGGCGTCAGGAGGAGAAGGAGGCCCAGGACCTGGAGAGCATGGTTCACTCTGTGGAGCAGAACCTCCACCTGATGACGGTACACACAAACGCACAAACACAGTGTTTGCATGAACATGTGTGTCTGTGTGTGTGTGTGTGTGTAAAAATACTCTACGTCTGTCCATGTTAGCGGCGAGCGGTGAAAGCGGAGAACGCCGCTTCCAAACTGAAGGCGGAGCTACAGCAGCTGCAGGTGAGATGGAGAACGAATCATTGATTATTGATAATCTGCTGGCTGTGTGTATCAGCGCGTGTGTGTGTGTGTTTGAGGCCGAGGTGGATTCTCTGCGGGCTGAGAACAACGGTCTGAAGTCGATGGAGTCTCAGGTCGTCATGACGATGAGGCAAAATGCTCAGGTGGCATCCGACTACCTGAACAAGATGGCGAGCCACGCCCACTCCTCCATCCGGTCAGTACCTGCAGACACATACCGCCATCAGCCACAACACCAAGCTGTTAATGCTGCTGCTCTCTCCCTGTCACCTGTCTGTCTCACCTGTCTGTCTCACCTGTGTCTGTCTCACCTGTGTCTGTCTCACCTGTGTCTCCCTGTCTCACCTGTCTCTGTCTCACCTGTGTCTGTCTCACCTGTCTGTCTCACCTGTCTCTGTCTCACCTGTGTCTCCCTGTCTCACCTGTCTCTGTCTCACCTGTGTCTGTCTCACCTGTGTCTGTCTCACCTGTGTCTCCCTGTCTCACCTGTCTCTGTCTCACCTGTGTCTGTCTCACCTGTGTCTGTCTCACCTGTCTCTGTCTCACCTGTCTCTGTCTCACCTGTGTCTCCCTGTCTCACCTGTCTCTGTCTCACCTGTCTCTGTCTCACCTGTCTCTGTCTCACCTGTGTCTCCCTGTCTCACCTGTCTCTGTCTCACCTGTGTCTCCCTGTCTCACCTGTCTCTGTCTCACCTGTGTCTCCCTGTCTCACCTGTGTCTGTCTCACCTGTGTCTCCCTGTCTCACCTGTCTCTGTCTCACCTGTGTCTCCCTGTCACCTGTCTCTGTCTCACCTGTCTCTGTCTCACCTGTGTCTGTCTCACCTGTGTCTCCCTGTCTCACCTGTCTCTGTCTCACCTGTGTCTGTCTCACCTGTGTCTCCCTGTCTCACCTGTGTCTGTCTCACCTGTGTCTGTCTCACCTGTCTGTCTCACCTGTGTCTGTCTCACCTGTCTGTCTCACCTGTCTCTGTCTCACCTGTGTCTGTCTCACCTGTGTCTGTCTCACCTGTGTCTCCCTCTCACCTGTGTCTGTCTCACCTGTCTCTGTCTCACCTGTGTCTCCCTGTCTCACCTGTGTCTGTCTCACCTGTCTCTGTCTCACCTGTCTCTGTCTCACCTGTCTCTGTCTCACCTGTCTGTCTCACCTGTCTCTGTCTCACCTGTCTCTGTCTCACCTGTCTCTGCAGGCAGCTGCTGGGGGAAGCAGAGACTCTGCGTTTGGTGTCTCAGCTGCTGCAGTCCATCGATAAAATCTCCTCCCTGAACTCAGAGTCCTGAACTCCTTCGGACCTCCTGGTTGTCATGGAAACATCCAGGAGAGGTCTGTCTGTGAGATCAGAGGTCAGCAGGTATTTTGTTTTGGAAGGCCCCAGCTATGCTAACTGCTGATTGGTGGACTGTTGATTCATAAACTCTGTGATAATAAAGCGCTCTGATGATCGGAGGTGTGCTCCACGAAGACGACTTTTTGAGTGTTTACCTGGATAAATAAGGATGTATGCGTGACTTTTTCCAAAAGCTGATTGCAGCTTCTACCTCGTATAAAACAGGGAAAAATCCTGACCGCCAGCGCAGAAGTGCAGCTTCCGTATTTGTCTCATCGAGAAAAACACGATTGGCTAAAGAGACAACCTGTCTGTGTGTGCCCTGTACCCACAGGCACCTGGGAAAGTTTTAGCCCCACCCCCCGTGACCCTGACCTGGATGAGAGGAGAATGGATGAAAAATATGAGCCACAGAAAACAGAACAACAGATGAAGCCATGAGAAATACACAGAAAGCCTAAACTGAGCTGGCGTCGCTTCGAGGACTCTGATCGTTCGACTGACTCGTTTAAGCTAACTTACATCCTGCTGTAACCAGGCAGACCAACTAATATGTACCAACAGAGACCTGATGTTTAATAATGATTAAATAATAATGTTCAATAATAAGAAATGGTGTGTTACTGCCACCTGCTGGTGTGGAGTGTGACCTGCAGCCAAACAGGATGTAGCAGTGAGTGAAAGTGAAATGGGGGAAAATGTTAGATGAACTGGAGCTCTGTGAGGTAGGACTGGTTTTAAATGAAGCTTACTTCATTTATTTAAGGTACTTAAAAGGATGAACGTCTGCTCGCTTTAGCTCAGCCACCTTCATATCAACATGCGTGTAAACGATAAGTGTTGCTAGGCAATAGTTTTACATCCATTCCTAAGGAGTCAAAATGAGATGTCGGCCAGTTTAGGTGGTCTTAATCTTTTTGATCACAACTCAAAATTCCCTGTTTGATGAAAAAGTCCATTTCAGGAAAAGTCGTGAAAATGTTTTGTTTGAATTATAACAGAGTTATATGAATTTCAAGATGTCAGTGGATGGATATGGCGTGCCGGTGTTAACGGACGGCTTCACTTCCTGATTTTCGCCTGATCCGAGGTCTCGTTTTGTGCCTGATGTGGTGTGGAGGGTTTGTGGGGACGAGCGAGAGTGTTCTCTCACTTTATATTGGGATCAACAAGCTTCAGATGAAGCTTCAACACATGAAAGGCTCTGACTGTATTGAAACAGCCGATCAAACAGATTGATTGGAGTGATGACAGGATCGATAATCGCTGCTGGAGTCAAACCTCTGAGATCACAGGGATGGAAGAAAATCAGGATGTTTGAGTCTGTGGTCTCTGCTCAGTGAGCATGCTCAGCTCTGTTACCATGGCAACCATGGCAGCTCGGCACAGCCTTTTTATACTCTTCTTCACAGCTTCTGGGTGGACTAGCACACTGCGAGCCTGGACTGAGTGGACGCCGGGGTCCTTGGTCCCGTTTGTCCTCGGCCTGAGACGGACACACTTTACTGATGTGGGACTTTCTGGGATTCTGCATCAAACTGAGTTGAAAGATTTAAAGCGATATCGTGACAGAAATGTGAACTTCTAACAGGAGAAACTGACAGAACTCCAATAAGCTGTAATAATAAGAGTCAGAGCTGTTAATGTGAATGGAGCCAGGGTCTATAATCCCATTAAAATACAGATCAAAGTGCTGTGAGTCGGATTAAAGCTTCAGTCAGATCCTAAAAACACTGAAAAGTACTCTTCTAAGATGGGTGTAGATCCCGCGCGCTGAGAGTCGTACCGTGCAGACGGTGTCTGATTGGCTGAGAGCTGCTGACCTCACAGAAACGCAGCCTTTATATACCCGACACTGATCATGTGACCCGAAGGATTCTTAGGAAAAAGTGAGCGTATTACTCGGTACCGTGACCCACTCGCCACTGTCCACAGAACTCATGCTGATTCCTGCCACAGCTAACCACCACAAGAAACCACATTTATCCAGCAGTGCACCAAACCACAGGCTGTTTCCACATAACACTGAAACCAGGAGACCGTCCTGGTATCAGGTTAACGCGCGCCTGTCCCACAGGCTCCACGTTGAACATTTACCCACAATGCATTTTTCCTCTAAGTCAAAGACATCAAACTGTGACATGTGTCCTCATACTGATGATCACTGCATCAACAACAGTTTTGCAGTGGGTGTAAAAGTGTTTGCAGTTTTTCAGCCCTGAAAGTTTTCTTCGTATGAAGTAAAGAAAAATCTTTCAAAAGGGTCAAATTTGTAGTTTGAACTCATTTATGTGGAAAACCTTCATTTGTAAATCTTTGTTTGGCAGACACACCGAGCTCATGTGGCTTCACATCAAACCTGCAGAGTCCATCATCATCATCATACGTGTGAGGAAGTGTTGGAGTCGCTGCACAGCGGACGCCTTCGGTGGACTCCGCCTCTCGCTCTCGCACAGCCAGGATAGGCTCCAGAATTTGTGCATACGTTCATTTTTGTATTTCAAGAAAATGATTTGTTAACGTGTTGGTGGGTTTAAAAATATAAAGAATATAACCTTTTCTTCTCTAATTTTATGATGTTGTCAGATTTTAGAATAATCCTTTAATTGTCCCACGAGAGGAAATATGGTTGTAACAGCAGCAGAAAGACACAAATACAAACAAACAGGACAGAAACATAAACAATTTCTCTTACATATTTACATCAAGGACAATCGTTACTATAAACAGAGTACTGTACAGTTATTAAATTAAATAAAAATAACTACAGATAAGAAAACCAGGTTGTAGTGCGAATCGGTTCATTAACTTATTGCAGTTACAGCATTGATGTAAACATCTGTTTGTTGGGAGCAGTTGTGATTGTGCAGTCTGACAGCTGCAGGGAGGAAGGACCTGCAGCTCCTTCATCATCGAGGATGCAGCAGTCTGTCACTGCAGCAGCTCTGCAGCAACATCTACATGCATGGGCTGGGAGACTCTGTCCATCAGAGATGTTGTTTTGGCCAGAGTCCTTCTGTCTCCCACCACCTGCACTGGGTCCAGGGTGCGTCCCAGCACAGAGCTGGGAACAGAGCATTTTAGATCAGAATGTGAGTTTGTGCCCGGAGCGCAGCGGGCGTACGCTCCCCGTGGTGCGTGTCCCAACCCTGCCCAGTGGGCTGGATTCTGGCCCCGAGCCTTATGTTTGGCTTGTCTGGGCTGCAGTTCACCCTCCGCGCCAGCCGGTGGCGGTGACGCACCGTGTCGTCGTTTTCCATCCACCAATAAATTTCGAGCAGCCGGGGCGGTGGACGCTGATTGGTCGGCGGACCGGACTCGAGGCTTCTAATCAGACCAGTCTTCACTAATCAGTCGTGAGCTCCACGTGCGCCTGAGACGTGGACCGGGACCCGACGGGACGCTCCACGCGGACGTGTCCGCGGGGCGACCAGGTGAGCCGTGGGGTTCCCACTTCCGGTGTTTCTGTGTGTTTTATTCCTCTGCTCGTGTTGGTGAATATTCTGCGGTCGGTTTAAATGATGCAAGTCAGGACATGCGTGACGTCATTCACAGACTCGGCGCCACATCATAAACAATCCTTCCGGTCGCTTTAGTGTCGTTGTGTAAGTGTCGTGTTTGTGTCTCAGTGACCGTGCGTGGATCTACAGCAGCTGCTGTGCGGCTCCGGTCAGCAGTGGCTCAGCAGGTCACGTCCCACCTGCTGCCTGCTGCTAACACCTGGGTGTGTTTGACACGCGTGTTTAGTTTCTTCTTCTCTGTCACAGAGCACGGCAGATAAAATATTTACCACCACATACATTTGAAAACGTGCAATAACGATATAACTGACGATATAACTGACACGAGACAAAATACTTCACAACTTTATTAATGCAAAACCATCAAAGTATTTTCACTGAATCAAGCAGCTGTTTTATGTGCAGTAAAGTTACATAAAAACGTAACGGTGCAAACTCCTGTCTGACAGTTTAACCAGAAGACATTTCCAGTGGAAACTGGCCGACACATCCTCAGCAGAACCATGTGTAACATCCACAACACTTAAAGAGCTTATACACACAATACGGTAATAGACTCTGTGCACGAGAAAATGCTAACTTCCTGGTTTGAGGCCGGATGTGGGGTTGTACATTTCCTGTAGCTTTACTTTGTGGTCAATCGCTACTGCGAAGATATTCTCCAACATCATGTCACGCTTTCGCTCTTCTCATTCTGCGTCGCCGCCATGCTTTTTCCTCCGTGTGCGTATGAAAACAAAGGCTCTGCACATGCGCGTTTATATTCTGTCGCCATATTTCGTGTTCTTATCGTTGCCCAACATCACACCGGTGTTACCGTGAGCGCTATGATGTGGCCCAGCCCTGCTGTCACCGTTCAGCGTTGTTTGCGTCGCTTCTCCCGCCCTGATCTGTCCTTCAGTCCAGCGTCAGTAATGCAAATGAACCGACGGGCTGTCCGGCTCACAGCGGGTAATCTGCCCGGTATGCCAGGTTACCGTCCGGTGCTGGGAGGCAGACGCTTGAGTGGAGGCTGACGGAGAGGCGAGTTTCCTAAAAGAGATCAGCCTTGTGATGTTACCGCACTTCACTGAGGCTCCGCCTTCAGCAGGTGTCTTGGAGACTGCTGATCAGAATTATTGATGGTTACAGATCTAAAAAGGCCCCCGTGGGTCTCTGTGTCAGTGTGCTGTAATCCAGATGTGACGGTAGGTGTCCAGCAGGTGGAGCTGTGGAGCTGCTGTCAGTTCTGCGTCTCAGGCTTCGCGTCACAAACACCAACACTGTAGTGGACTCAGCTAAACGACATTTATTGTTTATTATTTGTTAACTTGATAAAATTCCTTCATGGACGTGTTTGTGTTCGAATATCTTTGCTGCGTTTGTCATGAATACAGTGATGTTGGAAAAACGAATGAACTCTGGAAACCTGCTGAAGCTGAAATTCAGGATGAAGACTAGTAAGAAAATAAAGTGTAATAACTGTGTGAGGGGGCGGGGCTTTATTCATGTTTGAACGCCTTTGAGACTCCGAACGTTTAATTTCCGCTTTTCTTCGCTGACTCTGCAGACTGTGATGGAGGCTCCGGCCAGCAGGGGGCAGCAGGTGGTTTCACCTGAAGTCATTACAGCTGAAGTTCTGTCTGTGAACGATGCATGCTGGGAAACGGACCGAGAGCCGCTGTGACATCGGCACAGGTGAGCAGGTGGGTGGGACGTGCTCAGACTGAGGTGTGTCACGTGACCCTGAGGGTCCGCCTCACTCAGCTGAGAGCAGGAAACGGAGCGGGGAGTCTGCTCGTCCTCAGTGGTTACATGAAACTAATAATAATCAATAATCAATCAATGACTCCTCTTAAATCTGACTTTTTAAAGGCCAGTTCACCCAAAAACACTAAACCGTCAAATGTCGCTCTGCCTGGAAGTGATGTAATAAAAGGCCGACTGAAGCCCCTCCCACAGCAGTCTGTTCACAGAGGGGAGGGGCCGTGACAAAACCGGACTGAAGCGTACTCTGATCCAGGCGGCACGTGGCGTCCACGGCGTCCACGGCGTCCACGGCCAGAATCTAACCATCAGTTTGTTCTCGCAGGTGGCTCTGCTCTCTGATTGGATCCTGAGCTGTGATGTCATCGGTGGCGCCTCAGCCACAAAGGTGAGGTTTGATGTGAGTGTGTGGTGATGTCACCGGGTGGGCGGGTCTTCTGGGAGATGATGTGAACAAAAGGCCGAATTGTAGCGCCCCCGCCAGGCAGTGTGTTCTCAGAGCGGGGCGCCGTGACAAAGACCGACCGAAGCGTTCGTCTGATCCCGTCACGTGACCAGACAGCTGACTGAGCAGGTTGGGTCACGTGACCGAAATGGTGTTATTCCCATGTTCAGCAGACTTCCTGTTTTTCTTCTTCTGCAGTTTCCTGACGGCGTCCTGTGAGCGCGGTGTCGGGATGGTCGGTGGCTGTGCCGCAGTAAAGAGGAGTTCTGACCACGCCCCTCTGCGGTCTGAGCTCTGATCCAGACTCCCCCAGCGGTGTCGTTTAAGCCAGTTTGTTTTTAATTTGCTTTATATATTTTTAATATTTAAATATTTTTATCTTTGATGTTCAAATTTAAATAGAATGGCGAGGAAACCTAAGGGCGGCTAAATAAGTATAAATATAAGTATATTCTTCTGCTTTTCAAACAGCTGGATGATATTATGGGCTGTTGGTGAATGTATATGTTTGAAATAAAAACGAACTGAACATTGAATAAATTACTGATTCACAATTTAAATTCATGACACATTTAAAAGATTATTTAATGATGTGTTTGATTAATTTTGGGACTCCTGGCCCTCCATATTAAATGGTTATGGGAGACGGTGGTGGAGATCGAGCTAAGATCCTGTGGGACTTCCAGATACAGACGGACAAGATGATGGTGGCTAACCAACCGGACATAGTGGTGGTAGACAAACAGAAGAAGACGTAGTGATCGATGTAGCGGTTCCCAATGACAGCAACATCAGGAAGAAGGAACACGAGAAGCTGGAGAAACACCAAGGGCTCAGAGAAGAGCTCGAGAGGATGTGGAGGGTGAAGGTAACGGTGGTCCCCGTGGTAATCGGAGCACTCGGTGCGGTGACTCCCAAACTAGGCGAGTGGCTCCAGCAGATCCCGGGAACAACATCGGAGATCTCTGTGCAGAAGAGCGCAGTCCTGGGAACAGCTGCAGGACCCTCAAGCTCCCAGGCCTCTGGTAGAGGACCCGAGTTTGGAGGATAGACGCCCGCAGGGGCGAGCGGGAGTAATTATGTATATCTCATATATACAGTGTTGGTCAAGTTACTTGAAAAAAGTAATTAGTTACTAATTATTAATGACTTCTTCAAGAATGTAATCCTGTTACTTTCCTGATTACTTACTTTCAAAAGTAATTAGTTACGTTATTACTTAGTTACTTTTAAAAAACATGATACTCCACCTGAATATGTACTAAAGCAACAGACGCTTCAGCTCAGCTCTATTTGTTCTGCATCATCATATAAAAAAGTCTGTTTTTGTGTTAATCTGCTAACTTTCTGCATCCAGCACAAACTCAACTCTGTAAACGTGTTGAACACTGAAGCTCTGCTGCTCCAGCATAAAATAAAATCATGTTTTTGGAGCCCGCTCTGTCAAACAGATGCAAGTAAAACAGCAGAAATGAATAAAATCAAAGACTCAGCAGCTCTTAAATCTACTGTCAGCTGTTCAGCAGCAGTGGGGCGGGTGGAGGTGCCCACAGCGGTCATGTCAGTGGGAGGAGCCGTGGGTTTCTCTGAGTGTCACGTTCCCGTGGCAGCGTGCTCGCTGCTCGCTCAGATTAAAGTTTGATTTGTCGCTGTAGAAAGAAGTTTTCTTCCCACGCAGAGTGAACAGCGGACGCGGTTTCTGTTGTTTTGATGGAATCAAACTCAGAGTAATGTGATTACTTCCACGCTCTAAACGCTGCATGGTCGCACATCAATGAGCCCGGCCGTCGTTCCCACATCAAATCATTCCTGTACCGAAGGAGTCGTCTCCTGCTTTAACCGTCGCACTCGCCTCATCACTGTTTCACTTTGCCAATGACATTCAAACATATTTCCTTTGAGCTTGAATGTCACACATTAATTGTCTTCATGATGTCAGAGTCTGGTAACCTCAAAACTCTCACTTTGAATGAGAGCTGAAGTTTTTGTCTTTGACAGCATGAATCTGCAGCCACATCGCTCTGAACCAGCTGATACCCTCTGCTGGCTGCCTCTCTAGAGACTCGGAGATTCTTGGATCTTCAAATGAGAGAAACAAGTATCCACAGAGGTTAAATCAAGTTTCTATCACTACGTCAGATTTCTAAAGCCAAGCCTTTTCTGATTCGTGCATTCATTACTTCGAGACTAGACGGCTGTAACTCCCTATTTTTGACTCCTCTCTCTGTTTGCATTAGTACAGAACTGCTCGCCTTTTATCAGCGGCCAGCAGGCATGATCATGTGGTTTTAGCACTAAGATCCTCTAATCAGATGCTCTTAATGCAGCCTAAGGTGAAACAGGTGGTCGTGCCTTTGCTGTTGCAGCACCTGGAACAATCTTACTGCCGTTCGCTCTTCTGAGTCTGTTCAGTCTTTCATCTTAAAGACTCGTCTTTTACTTTGGCCTTAAGTTAGTCAATTATCATTTGGCAAGCTGCAATGTTTGTGTTGGAGATGAGCAGGGCCACGCCTCCAAACACGCTCCTTCCTGTTGTCATCTATACAGGTTCCCCCTGCAAGCGGTTCATTCTTGTTTACGTGCCCCTCCCTCCTTGTTCTCGATTTTTTCACTTCTTTGCTCCGATTTAGCACACGGGGATCTGCCAGGCCCGGGAGCGTCGCCAACCCCATCGAGGCCTTCCCCAAACCGCAGCTCACTTGATGTCAAAGCATCACCGACTAAAACGCTGTCAAACCTAAAATGAGGGCGTGGCCCAGCGAGTGAAATGGTAAATTATTTTACTCGCTCTTACTTTGTGAAGCACTTTGATCAACGTTGTTTTCAAATGTGCATAAATACATTTTGATTTGTTAATCCAGACATTTCTTCCCTCCAACCTGGACCTGTTTCAGTTCACATACTGACTGCACGCCATCACACAGCTCCAACCTTTTCTCTGATTGGTCACGAGCATCTACTGCTGTGAAGACTGCGAGGCTCAGTGTGAACTCGGGTTTCTGCTAAATGAAGTCATGTATTGATCCTGCTGAGCTCTGCTGACGAGCAGCAGATGAAGACACAGAGAGATTTCAGATGCTAAACAGACTTTATTGAAAGAGAGACAATCATCAAAGTGATACAGAGCTAATCAATCAGATTGGAGGATCAATGATCGCTGGAGGAGACAAACCTCTGAGATCACAGTGATTGAACATCATTAAAGAAACAAACATCAAACTCTGGTTTCTGCTCAGCGCTCAGTTATGATAGCACAGGTACACGGCAGCAGCTCCTGGTTTGCCTGTGTTGAGGTTTTCTGGGTTCACGTTGACCCCTTCACGGTCATACGCCTGCTTAGCCGCTGGGTCGGCGAGCACGGTGACGGCCTTGATGGGAGCGCTGCCGCTGTCTTTCTTGTACCACAGGAACACCTCCTTTCCTTTGGTGCCCTCGTTCAGATCCTGGTTCACGATTTCATAGTCTTGGTCTTGGAGGCTGCTTTGCTTGACATCACTGGAGGAGATTTCCAGCTCGCTGATGGCGTTCTTGGGGTCTGTGGTTTGACGGTACCAGATGAAGATCTGAGGGCTTCCTGCTCCCCTGTTGGTGTCTTCATCCACCCGGATGTAGCCATCATGGAAGTTGTCGTCATCTTCCTCAAACTTAGCAGTGGCCTTGATGTCACAGATGTAGGTGGGATTCTCTCTCTTCAACCACAGGTAGATCCAGTTCCCTCCAGCGCCGTGGTTCAGGTCACAGGCCAGTCTCTCCCAGCCCAGTTTATACTTGTAGGGTTCATCTCCTGCTTGTACGGAGACGTCGAGTTTCCTGATGGGAACATCGTACTTTAAGGAACCTTTGTAGTACCACAGGTAGACAGAGCCTCCACTTGCCCCCTCGTTGAGGTTTTTGTCGATCTTTTTGAACCCGGCACTGGACAGACCCGTGGACATCTCATTGTTGAAGGAAATCTGAATCCTGGTAATTGCATGATCGCCTTTTTTGTACCAGAGGTAGACGAGGTTTCCCCCGGCTCCTTCATTCAGGTTAACAAAGATTTTCTTGAAGCCTTGTTCACGGAGCGCAAACTCCTCGCCTTTGTTCAAAGACACTTGGAGCTCGGCGATGAAAGACATTATGGTTCCTGCACCAAACAGAGTTGAATCAAGAGTCCAGATATACAAAGGTTTTAACAAGGAATCAGGATAGTAAGAGTAACAATCTGCACACAATCACAGTATTCATGTGCTGTCTTCACTCTGAGAAACCAGTAAACTGAACCCAGAGGAACATATGGCAACAATAGCTTATTACCACCTTTAATTAATAAGATGATACTAAAGTGTTGGGAGATAATTTTCAGCAGAGTAAAATAAAGAGTGAATGGAGACTTACGTGTGCAGACGTGGTCGGCTGGATGAGGTTTGACGGCTGCTGATCTCACACAGAAACATCCACATTTAAATACACAACAGACATGTGATTATAGTCACAATATCAACACACGTGACTGAGCGTCATCTCAAGGAAATCACGGGCAGCTATTAAGTTTTCTGTGAAAACAGTCCAAGTTTGGGAAATGAGGAAATGAACCGAGTGGAAAGAAGTAGATCAGCTGATCCACTTTCAATTCTCACATGAGAAATGAAAGTGAAATAAAACAAATCTGCTGAATTCATGTTTAACTGCAGTTTCTCTTTAGAACTGGACTTTCCTGATCTTGTTGTCCACGTTGTGCATTTTGGGAAACCAGCACAAAGAAAGCTTTCTTTGCTCAGAGCTCATTGCAAAGTGAAGCTGGAGCAGGGCTAACGTTTCAGCAGACCAGCATACACACAATAAAACGTGTGAGTATGAAAGTGTGACAGGTGGACTAGGCTGGTGTGTGACTCTGTACTGGTTTAGATCTTTGGATAGAAGGGAAGCACTGGGTGGTAGTGGTCACCAGAAGCGGGTTTCTAAGAAGAGAGGAGAGCAGTTAATCCAGGTTTTCATGCAGGTGGGAGCTGAAGGTTACTGCTGGTGAACAAGGCCGGGAACATCTGGAGACAGCGTTGTCAATACGTGGAACTACTAGATACTGCAACCAAACCACGGGGAGCCGATGTGTCGCTGTGGGTGAGCAGATAATGTGCCAGCTGATGAGGTGGCAGGCCCCGAGCAGCCGGGGAAACAGGACGGTGAGCGTGAGGCCCCAGGTGCACCACCAGCCTGTTCATGTGTCTAGCTAGCCTAACGATTTCCACCCAGTGGCTCTTACTCCAGTCATCTCGAAGTGTCTCGAGAAGACTCCCCGCCACATTCAATCTCCACCAGTTTGCATACGGGAAGAACAGACAAACAGAAGACGCCATAGCCCTCCATACAACCCTAACTGACTTTGAACAAAAGGACAGCTACATCAGGCTTCTTTTTATTGATGTTAGCTCAGCTGTTAACACCATCGTCCCTGCCAGGCTGGTACCCAAACTACACTCCTCCTGCCTCTGGATCAAGGACTTCCTCAGTGATCGCCCACAGAGAGTCAAAGTAGGGACACATCTGTCCTCAACACCACAAAAACCAAAGAAATAATAGCTGGAAGCTAGAAGGAGAACATCTGACCCTCACATGAATAGTGTCTCTGACCTCAAGCTCCTGGGCTTCACCTGCGTGGTGACCTGGAAAACAAACACCACAGCAGCGACTCCACTTCCTGAGGGTCCTGAAGAACAACGCCTCAGCCAAGGAGCTGCTAGTGTCCTTCTACAGGTGCTCCACTGAAAGTGCACTGACATACTGCATCCCAGTGTGGTTTGTCAGCAGTACCGCTCAGGAGCATCAGGATCATCTGTGCTCTTCACTCCCTGGAGGAGCTGCACAGCTGTTCCTCCATAAGAAGATGAATGGGTATAAACCTCACTCACTCACTGAACGACCCACGAACAAACACGGGTACACAACACGTTCACGTGGGGGACAGGCACATAAGCCTATCCCCCACGTGAACCACACCGTGCAGACTAATCCATGTATCATCTTCACTCAGACCTCATATATACAGCTTGGTGTTTGCCTTTTACTCTGAGCACAATGAGCAGGCGACTGACCAAGCAGCTATCCATTGAAGAGGTTCTAGTCCAGCTTCGTGAGCATGATGAAGCACTGAAATGGAACCAGAGGTAGAGGAGGATGTCTAAGATGTGGGAGACAACACAGATTGTGATCCAGACTTTGAGGAGACCGACCAGTCAACAGATGACAGTCCAGTCCAAGAGTGGACACTTGCTCCGGTCTTCATCCCCCCAGGATAGAGGAAGTAGAGCAAGAGTGGAAACATAAAGATGACACCAGGGCCAACACATATGTGACATGTCATGTGGAGGATATCAAGTCCAGCTTCCAACTCTTTCTTCCAGAAATGACAAACTGGCTGCTCCAGGGACAGGTGGGACATGTGGGACAGGTGGGACATGTGGGACAGGTGGGACAGGTGGGTGGAGCACCTACAGTTATGCACTAACCCTGAGGTGACAGTTGATGAGCGCCTGGTTCCTTTCAGAGGTCGCTGTCCCTTTAAGGAAATGTGGCATAAATATCAGGGTAGCATGTGACGCCACGAGCAGCTATGCCTGACAAATGCAGGTCATGACAACTGGCCTCAAAGGCTGCAACATCACATGTGACAACTTCTTCACATCATGTGATCTCGGAGTCGCTGGAAAGAAAACTCAGCGTGGTAGAAGAACAAGGCTGAACTTCCCCCTAAACTGGTATCAACCAGAGAAGAGAGGCACACACACACACACACACACAGTCACGTGTGTTATGAATAAATCTCCTTTTTCGGTACTAGTTTTATTTTGTTGTATTTATCCGCGACACCTTAAAGGCCCATCCATGAAAATATTGTCGGGCATAAACCGGTCCGTGGCACAAAAAAGGTTGGAGACTGCTGGTTTATAAGGAAGTGAATCATTGGTGGATTTGTGTGTGCGACATGATTGGAGACATGGAGGAGACGAGTGCTGTTCCTAAATAAAAACCATCAGCAGTTCTGCTCCCAGCTCTAAAACACACATCAGAAATGCAGCTGGTTACGCGTGGAGGCGGGGTCTTCCAACCTTTGATAAAATTGTGTCATGTCTGGTTTTCGCCCCTCCCACAGCACAGAAACAGCACTTATAAAAGTAACCAATGATCTTATAGCAGCTGACTCCGGTTTACTCTCCATCCTTATTCTCCTCGATCTGAGCGCTGCCTTCGACACTATTTCTCACTCTGTTCTCCTCAGTAGCCTCCATCGGTCTCTCCATCCTCCACTAGCCTGGTTTAAATCGTACCTGTCTGATCACACTCAGTTTATTCAACTCAACTCCTTCACTTCTCAGCCCTGTCCTCTGAGCACTGGCGTGCCCCAGAGATCTGTCCTGGCCCCTTCTTTTCATTATCTACCTTCTTCCGCTTGGACATAAATATAATATCCATTTCCACTGTTATGCTGATGACACCCAGCTGTATCTGTCCACTAAACCTGACTCTGCTCTCCCCCCTCCTCCCTCACCCTCTGCTTAGCTGAACTAAATTCATGGTTCTCTTCTAATTTTCTTAAACTCAATAGTAATAAATCCGAGCTCCTCTTGGTCGGCACTAAATCAACATTATCCAGAACCAACAGTTTCTCTGTTACTATCAATAACTCGCCGGTCTTCGTTTCTTCCTCTGTGAAAAGTTTGGGTGTCATCCTCGACAGTACTCTATCTTTAAATTCACACATTAATAATGTCACTCGGTCTGCATATTTTCAATTACGCAACATTAATCGTCTCCGTCCTTTTCTCACTCCACATGCTGCCATTCTTGTCCACAGCCTTGTTACTTCCCGGATTGACTATTGTAACTCACTTCTTTTTGGTCTTACTCAAAAATCCATCCACAAGCTCCAACACGTACAGAAATGCATCTCCAGGACCCCTTCTGCCCCCCACATCACTCCTGTCCTGCAGCAGCTTCATTGGTCAAACATCACATCAATTTCAAAATACTCTTGTTCACATTTATTTCATCATCTCTCTCCTCCATATCTCTCTGACCTGGTTCAGATCACCGCCCCATCTCGTTGTCTCAGATCTTCTTCTTCCCTTTCTCTCTCCGTCCCCCAGTCCTGCCACCATGGGGAGCCGGGCTTTCAGCTCCTCGACTCTGGAATTCCCGACTTCCTGATTTAAGAAACATCTCTTCCTTCTCTCTCTTTAAGTCCCAACTCAAAACTCACTTGTTCAAAACTTGTTTATTATTCTACCATGTACTGTGTCCTTGAGTGTTCTGAAAGGCGCTTTCAAATAAAATGTATTATTATTATTATTAGTATTATTATTATTATTATTATTATTAATAATATTATTATTATTATTATTGTTGTTATTGTTATTATTGTTATTATTATTGTTATTATTATTATTATTATTATTATTATTATTGTTGTTATTATTGTTATTATTATTATTATTATTATTAATATTGTTATTATTATTATTATTATTATTATAATTATTATTAATATTATTATTGTTATTATTATTGTTGTTGTTATTAATATTATTATTATTGTTATTATTATTAATATTGTTATTATTATTAATATTGTTATTATTATTATTGTTATTATTATTATTATTATTATTATTATTATTATTATTATTAATATTATTATGTTTGTTTTTCTTATTAGTAAAACCATGAAGAAGTCCCAGCACCACACACGTATAAACATTCAGCTCAAAGTGCTGAAACACGCTCAATCATCCAGGTTTACTATTTATTATTAAGATAGATCAAATCACCCCCCCTCAAACCCCCACATGTTCAAAGCAGCGTGTCACATGACATCAAACAGGAGCTGTCGGTTCAGCTCTGCAGAGCAGCCAATCATAATGAAGCACTTCGTAATACGTTGTAGATTCAAGCTGCTCTTCATATACTCATCACAAAGCTTCGTTTGGCCATCACTACGAAGAGGCAACCCACCCATCCCACACATCCACCAATCCACCTACATATATACTTTCAGACTCCGCCTTCTCGACTCAAACTGACCTATCACATTCCAGAGAAAGAAACACTTTCACAATCCATCACTAACATTATCACTCAGTTATCAGTGATGGAACATAAAGCGAACATGTCATACGTACACATCTACACATGGTTGACCAATCACAGCCCTGCTCTTGCCAGCTCACATCCTATAAGACGGCTGCATTTAAGACAAGATGGCTGCCACAGAGGTTTGACCTGAGTGACTTGAACCAATCATTTTGCTTTCACGTTGGTCCACAGAGGTGTGGGAGACGGGAGGAACTCGTGATAGCTCTGGCTCTTTGACCTGCCGGCATGTTTGTGAGTGAAGTGGGTGAAGAGGCCAGCACATCTGGTTTCTGCTCATTAGACGTTCTTGTAAAACGTCTAATTAGCAGACGTGCAGGTCGTGTAACTCAAGGGTAGCTTTGTGCTCTTACCTGCTCGTGTCACTTACAATTACTCACAGCAGTTTTTACCAGGTTTGAAATCTTCCTTCTGTCCCCTTAAATTTAAAGAACGTTGTCATCATGTCTGCTTACAATAGAGAGCGTGCATCAACAAAGGAAAAATAAAATAACACTGTCCGAGTTTAAACAGTGAGCCGTCTGCCTCACCTGTGAACAGCTAGCGTAGTCGGGCGGCTGCGCTGACTTATTAGCTGAATGAATTCAGTAAAGTTGTTGTTTTTAGTCAAGTTGTTTTCAAATGTTTAAAATGTTTGTTTCAAAAAGAAATAGAAGCAAAACCAAAAATACTGAGTTAACTGTCGTGCATGACGTCACTGCAACAACCTGTTGTGTGTTTCTCACCTAAATCAGTCGCACTAAAGACTAATATCGTTCCCTGAAATCAAAACCTTCCAAAGATGACAAAATGAAATTATGCTTTTAAAGCAGCAGCTACTCGACATGGAAAATACTAGAAATGGTGAGTTGAGCTGAAATAGAAGAAAATGTTAGATAAACTCTGTCAGGTAGGACTGATTCTGAATTAAGTTACATTACTTATTTTTTAAGTACTTGCATTTTGTTTCAGGTCAGGTGACTGTCCTGGTGACCGTAAGGGGGCGGGGCTTTATTCGTGTTTGAACGCCTTTGAGACTCCGAACGTTTAATTTCAGCTTTTCTTCGCTGACTCTGCAGACTGTGATGGAGGCTCCGGCCAGCAGGGGGCAGCAGGTGGTTTTACCTGAAGTCATTACAGCTGAAGTTCTGTCTGTGAACGATGCATGCTGGGAAACGGACCGAGAGCCGCTGTGACATCGGCACTAGTGATGGGTCGTTCGCGAACGAAATGGCTCTTAGAGCCGACTCTTTGAAGTGAACGACGCGAGCCGGCTCCTTATTGGGAGCCGTGAGGTTTTTTTTTCTTTCTCTCACCCTCTCTCTCGCCCTTTTTTCCGCTAAACTCCGCATGCGCGGCCTGTACTTTGCGCTGGGCAGAGGGGGGAGGGGCGTTAGTTACACTCGCAGTAGCACAGGAACAGAGCCAGAGAGAAAGAGAGCGAGGGACAACAACGTCACATTAGAAAGGTATAGTAATCATCCACTATTTTCAGTTGCAGATGATAAAGGATTCAGAAATCATGCAGGCCCATATGACAGAGAATGTGCATCTTCTATTTGTTTCAATATTTAAATTTATATTTAATTGTGTTGTGGTTTGCAGTGTTTTGTGTTGTTTCACGTTAAATTTGTTTAAAAGGAAAAAACTGAAAATTTAAATAGTTAAAAGTTTAAAATGTAAATAGTTGTTTTTTGTATTATATGATTTATTTATTACATGTAGAGTGAATAAATAAAGTATATTTATGGTGGCCCTTAGAGACAAAGCACATACAAACTCCAAAACACGTAAAAACTCAGAAGCACGTACAAACTCCAAAACACGTAAAAACTCAGAAACACGTACAAACTCCAAAACACGTACAAAAGACAACAGAAGTACTCCAGGATGCTGGGCGCAGTGTTGAGCTTTTGTTACCTAGTGGCTACACAAGCCAGGAAGTATCAACAACCGGATTTGGTGTGTGGTAGTAACAGGTAAATGAACTTTTTTTTTTAAAATTATTTGAATAAATATGAGTGCTTGTCTATAAATACACAAACAATACACACATGCTTTCAATTGTGTAATTTAAGTGATCTGGGTAGCTCTGTTTTGGAAGTTCAGTAAACGCTAGAAATGTGTTTTGGAGTTTGTACGTGCTTTTTGGAGTTTGTATATGCTTTAGAGTTTGTACGTGCTTTGTCTCTAGGGGCCATATATAAACATATATAAATAAAACCACTTTTTTTACATTAGTAATTCCTTTTCTGCATAATTTTATATTATTGTTAATGATTAAATAATTAAAGCAACAAAACAACCTGAAGAGCCGGTTCGGAGCCGAAAGAGCCGGCTCTTTTTAGTGATCCGAGCCGAAAGAGCCGGATCTCTAAAAAGAGCCGGAAATCCCATCACTAATCGGCACAGGTGAGCAGGTGGGTGGGACGTGCTCAGACTGAGGTGTGTCACGTGACCCTGAGGGTCCGCCTCACTCAGCTGAGAGCAGGAAACGGAGCGGGGAGTCTGCTCGTCCTCAGTGGTTACATGAAACTAATAATAATCAATAATCAATCAATGACTCCTCTTAAATCTGACTTTTTAAAGGCCAGTTCACCCAAAAACACTAAAAACCGTCAAATGTCGCTCTGCCTGGAAGTGATGTAATAAAAGGCCGACTGAAGCCCCTCCCAGACACTACGTTTAAGATTAGTAAGTACCGTATTTACCGCACTATAAGGCGCACGCAAAATCCTTAAATCGACAGTTCAAATGTATGAATTTTGGTTTGTGCTTACTGACCTTGAACTGATTTTACGTGCTACACGATGCTCAAAAATCTGTCAACAACCCTTTTAGTGCCACTTTCTCGGAGCATTACGGTTACTGTTGCAAGGAGCCTCGTCATACGTACGGTGCTTCAACACAACATCACCGTGTTAAGCTTACGAAGCGGGTTTTAAACTGGGAGCAGTCAGTTCTGCAGCAGAAAATGGAAATAGAGCAGCTGCGAGGCATTAATGAGTCGATGGTGCGCAAGTGGAGGAAGCACGAAGTTGACCTAAAACAAGTGAAGAAGACCAAAAGGAGTTTCCGAGGGAACGCGGCGCGACGGCCGCAGTTAGAGGACAAACTGAACCGTGGGTTATTGAACAGAGAACAGCAGGCAGAAGTGTCTCTACTGTCTCTATTCAACTCAAGGCTACAGCGGCAGCACGTGACATGCAGATCAATGACTTTCGACCTTCGTGGTGCTCCCGCTTTATGGAAAGGCGTAATCTCTCAATCCTACTGTCTCACAGCAACTGCCAAACGATTACAGAGAAAAGTTGGTCATTTTCAGCACCTACTGCCAGATCACTGAAAAGATCAAAAAAAGGTATCTATACGCACCACAGGGAACGAGGAGTCATCCTCCACTGTGGTTCTGGGCTGCCAAGCTAATGGCCAGAAACTACCACCCATGGTCATTTTCAAGAGGAAGACTTTACCAACAGAAAAGTTTCCGGCCGGCGTCATCGTGAACTCAAAGGGCTGGATGGTCGAGGAGAAGATGAGCGAGTGGCTGAGTTTATGTCCAGAGACCGGGTGGCTTTTCCACAAATCTCCGTCTCTTTTGAATCACGACTCCATGCGCGCCCATCTCACCGAGCCTGTCCAAACCCAGGTGAAGCAAACTAATTCAGAGCTTGCCGTCATTCCAGGTGGAGCAACCAAAGAGCTCCAACCTGTTGGTGTCAACAGGTCGTTCAAAGTTAAATTACGAGCTGTGTGGGAGCGTTGGATGACAGAAGGCGAACACACGTTCACCAAGACAGGGAGGCAACGCCGAGCGAGTTACGCCGCTCTCTGCCAATGGATGCTTGGGCTAAGGTATCGTGTCAAGTGTCGTCCGAGCTTTCACGAAGGCTGGAATAATCCCTGCGCAGCAACGAGACTGAGTCAGATAATGATGGGAGGGATCCTGTTTACTGTAACTCAGACACAGTGAGTGTGTTCTTCAGTATTTAATGTGTTGCAGCTTAACAGTGTTAAGAGTTACTGTGAGCTTAATAAAGGTCGAGTTATCTGACTGTTTGGTTTATAATCTGGAGCGCCTTACAGTGCAGAAAACACGGTGAGCAAAGTTTATTTATAGCACAATTCACAGATTAAAATCACAAAGTGCTTCACAATAAATCCAGAAATATAAATAATATAAAACAGTGAAAAGATTAAAAGCTTGTTTGTATAAAAAGTCAGTGGAGTGCACAGCGTAAAGACTGAGGAGCCCGATCCCCACACAGGGTTTGAACCCAGTGCGTGGGACCAACAGTGACCTCTGACCTAAGGACCCAAGTGCTCAGGATGAAGCACGAGGCTTCAGCAGCTCAGAGATACGCTGGGGGGCTTCGCCATGCAGAGCTCAAAAAGTTAGGACAAAAGTTTTAAAATGAACTCTAACATTTCCTGTGACCTCTTGTTTGTGGCAGTTAAACGTCTGTGCAGTCTGAAGGCGACACAGCTGACAGTTGAGTAAAAACACGTTATAATAATCCAAGATTAGGCTTCAAACTTTCCTTTTTGCTAAAGCATATAGTTAGGGCTGGACCAGGTGACCCTGAATCCTCCCTTAGTTATGCTGCAATAGACGTAGGCTGCCGGGGGATTCCCATGATGCACTGGGTGTTTCTTCTTCACTCACTATGTGTTAACAGACCTCTCTGATGAATCATATCTGTTATTGATCTCTGTCTCTCTTCCACAGCATGTCTTTATCCCGTCTTCCTCCCTGAGCCTGACAAACAGTCACCATGTAACCATCAGTGACGAGAGCGCAGCGTCCACGTGAGCGTGCTTTCATCACGCCGTTGTTTCCGTCTCGTGACTTTGTTCATCATGCAGATTGATGTAGACTCATCTCATCAGGCTTTTTTCTGAAAGTTTGACCTCGTGACCTTCAGTCCAGAGTCCTGGAGATGTCGTGGCGGTCGGTGTTCAGTGCCGCCGCCCGGCCAACCTCACCTGCAGCTCTCTGAGCCGCTGCTGCAGACTCCACCCCCTGCTCGACCACGTGTCAATCAGATGAACCTGAGGTGTCGCAATGATTGCGGTGTGAAGAAATGTGAACTTTGACCTCTTGGGGCAGCTTCCAGGTGAATGAGGGTTTCTCGGTCCCGTGGAGGCGCCGATGGTGAGCAGAAGCTGATGCAGCTGTTTAACACGCCAACTGTTCTGTTACACGTAAACAAAAAGTCTCCACAGTCCATGAAGCTGGACCACATCTATAGATGAACGTTTCATTAATCGGCGTTCGTTCAGCCACCGTTGATCAGTTGGTCATTCAGAGAAAATGATCCGTCATCAGCTGCAGGTCGGCGCTGTAATAAGATTGTGTTATTTAAAGTGAGCAGACGCACTGCTGCTGGTTACATACACGCAAAGTAAAAAAGCATAAATAACGACAGAACATATTCACACAGGTGTGTCTGCATGATCCTGTTTCCTGTACAGGTGTGTTTGATGTGGGACGACGGCGTCTCCGTGGCTGTGAGCTGGAAACAGATCATGTGACCAGCTGTGACACTCCCACAGTGTTACTGTGTGAGCTGGTGAGTTTCCATGTCCATGTATGTTTAGAGAAATCATTTTGTGGCCGTGAAGACACGGTGCTGAGGTTTCCACCACCAGGTAAGGGCAGGTGAGCTGACTGGCAGGTCAGTGATGTTTCATGGATGTTTGGATGCAGTTTTTCTTCCTTCAGTCTGGACGTCTCTGATCATCTGTGGGACCTGAATCTGAATGTTTGTGTTAACAGGAGCGAGGGAGGGAAACCTCTGCCTGCAAAGGTCCGGTAGTAAAATGTCGGCAGGTTTCACCCTGCATGTCTGTGCCAGTAATGTCCCGCTCGCGGCCTCGCCCCCGGTTCAGTTCTCTGTGTTACAGCATGTTAGCATCAGAACAGGTGCAGCCGATTAGCTGCGTCACCCTCCGCGCCTTCACCAAAGCTCATCTCTGATTGGCTCGAGGAGTGTTCTTTGGGCGGATCTTGAGAGAGAGCTCCCACAGCGCCTCCTCAGCCAGGTGATCGCTGAAGTCGTTAAAGAAGGAAATGATGTCATCATCGGGCAGCAGAGAGTAGCTCCTGCAGAGAGAAACAGCTTCAGCATACAACAAAACAACCACGAGGTAACGATTGAGAGGAACTGTAGCTAACTGACACTTGCTGGTAGCTCCTCAGCGTGTCCAGGATGTTAAACTGCTGCCAGCGTTTGGAGAAGTTAACCTTTGAACCCTGTGATGTCATCAAAGTGTCGGGATTCCCAAGGTGGACAAAAGTCAAGTCCTGCAGAATCAAACCCCTGAGAGAGACGGGCAGACAAAGCATCAGCCTGCAGTTCCTCTGATGTCCAGCAGAGGCAGCAGCGAGTCAGTCCGCATAGACTCCAGTGTTAAAACAGCAGAAACAAACATGTTTACAGCCAGACACACAAACTGGTCTGTGGAGAGTTTCCTCCTTCATAACGCCTGCTTACATTGTATTGTTAGGGGCGTGGCCTGTTTGACTGACAGGTGAATGGTGACACAGGTGGCTGTAGCTGCAGCTAGGCTAAACCTCAGCCAATTGGAGATCCTGAACTGGACCTGTGGACTGTGTTTGTGCTGTTGGAGCCTTTTATCTAATACTGTGGCTGCTGTGAGGTTGATCACATAGACACGTTCTACATTAGGGTGACTGCCCAACAGGTACGTACAGGTAGGGTATGCAGGGAGGCTCCACTTCAGCCAGAGCTGCTCTGTAGGCTCTGAAAGAGGAGGAACTGTCGATCAAGGTGCTGAACTCCTCCAGAGCCTGAAGCCAAACAGACAGAAAACACTGTTAATGCGCTGAGGCGAACCGATGAAACAACCCCAATGAACTCGATCTGACCTCTGACGTGCTTTTCTGCCAGTCCAGGCGTCGCAGAGGGGCGGAGTCCAGCGCTGACAGGATCGACAGGTACGAGTTAAAGTTATTGAGCTTCCTCAGGTGCTGCAGGAAAAAGAACATGTGCAGTTTGACAAGATGACGTGACAACAGACCACAAATGGACACAGATTTTGTAATGATGCAGTGAATTTGTAAAAATCTGTTTATTGCAGTTGGTCAGTCTGCTCTGATGTAGCTGCTGCAGGCCAAGACTGAAACCAGCTTTGAATACAAGTGAAGAGACAAAAGGACTTTTCTACTGCGGACTCTAACGACCTTCATGATCTTCAGGAACTTCAGCAGCAGCCTCTCTCTGTCGTGAGGTTTGTCCTGAAGGATGATGACGGAACGAACCCTGAAATCACCGAAAGAAGGTTCATTAGTTTCAGAAGCTCCTCCCTCTCTGTCCCTGCTCCCGTCTGTTTCCATCGACATAATAAAGGTCAAACCAACTATGACCAGCATGGCACAAAGCGTCATGAACCACCTGGGACAGTAAACCGTCGGGCATTTCTCTTCAGATTCACTGTGATTGCTTCGGTGCCGGACAGGAAAAAAGGTTTCAGAAAGCGATTGTGATTGTGGCATAAGAGAATAACATCAAGAATAACATCACAAAGGCATTTCCTGAGGGGTCTGTGGGCTGTTGATGCTCCAGCACGATGCTGATGGAAACAACGACCTGATGGAGTCACAGATTGTGTTTCTTTGGTTGTTGTGTGTCTGCCGGTTGTGTTGATGTGTTACCAGAAGGAGACGTTGTTGAAGTGTTGAGTGAACTCTGTCAGGTTGGGACTCTTCTCCTCATTCTGCTCCTTTGACCACAGCAACACCTCTGGAAGCTGCACAGGTGAGAAGAACCAACTGTCACCAAACCTGCAGCTCTGGCAGGTCGATAAACTACATCATGTAAAAGGTTTTTCTGTGGCAGATCGTGATGCAGCCACGCTGTAAACCAAGAGCTACCACTGCACGTGCTGGTGGAAAACTCAGAGCATCATTTACCTGTTTACCATAAACCAGGTATGTCTGTGAAGGTTCTCAGTCATCCAGGTCATCGTAGTCAAAGGAGCTTGCAAAGAAAAGCATCTGGACTTATTTAAGTTACTTAAAGACGTTTCACCTCTCATCCGAGAAGCTTCCTCAGTTCTAAGGTCAAATGGTGGAGAGTCCCAGATATAAGATCTTAGATATAAGATG
>NC_142115.1:38677500-38697500 GCF_056152115.1 Neolamprologus brichardi
AACAAGCACCACAGAGTGTGTGTCTGTGTGTCTGTGTGTCTGCGTGTGTGTGTGTGTGTGTGTGTGTTACCTGGGTGTTCGTTCTGAGGAAAACATTCGCCAGAGGAAATGGAGCATCTTTTCAAACAGTAGTCGTCCTGAAACACGCAGGAAGATTCAAACGTTATCAAATGTTAGAAACAGACAGAGCCAAAGACGTGCTTTTATTCTGTGCTTTCCACACTCACACACTCACACACTCACACACTCACACACACACACACACACACACACACACACTCACACAGACACTCACACACACTCACACACACACACACACACACACTCACACACACACACACTCACACACTCACACACACACACACTCACACACACTCACACTCACACAGACACTCACACACTCACACACACACACACTCACACACACTCACACTCACACACACACAGACAAAATAAATCTGGATTAAACCTGGACTGGACTGTCTAATTTCAGCTTCAAATAAAGATTTTCAAAATAAAAGACCATAAAACAGATATAATACATATCCATGTAAATATACACGGTTACGTGTGAATGTGTGAACCAGGTGAGCATACCTGTTCAGCTGGTGTTTCTATTTCAGTCTCTCTTCTCATTGGCGCTACTATGGCAACCCTGCAGGGGGTGGGGCTTAATGTTGATTGGCGCTTTTTGGGAGGCAGAGCTGGAGGACTGAAACAGACAGACAAGTAGTTAAAACCACACCCACCAGTGATGTCACAATTGCGTAGTACACCTTTGCATGCATGCAGCCAGGTGACAGGCTGAAGCAGTTTGTGTTGGGAGAGGCTGAGCATGTGCAGCACAGGTGGCAGTTGTTTCGTGTGTGTCATCACCAGGTGACACAACAATTTAAGGCATAAATTCCCAACATCTGGCAGGTGAAGCGACGGTGTCAGTGCCCCACTTTCTGCTGGCTCATCACAATCCCGACAGAAAAAACATTAACACCAGGGTGACGCGCAGAGCCAGCCTCACATCTGGCTGGATGAGATACTGACAGGAAAAGGTGCGTTCTCCCTCTGAGCGAGAGACGTCCCACTTTAATCCACTGGGTTGATGACATCACAGCGTCACAGTCAGCTGAACGTCAGTTACATCAGCCTGCACAGGTGCAGATCAGGGAGACAACAGGTGCTCTGGGGAGGCAGCAGCCATGCCACACCGAACATGTCCGGCCTCCTCTGACCTCAGAGCCTAAGTGCCCGGTTGGTCTGTGGAGGGGAGACCACCTATAGGTGGTGTAGGAGCTCCGGTGGGTCACACTGCTCCAGGAGCTGAGCTCACAGCATCGTGCATGCGGCCCTCGCCCTCCACACAGCAATAATTAATAAAGACTCAAACTAATCAGGACAAACTGAAATCCGAAACTTCACTCTGGAAACAAACTGAAAGTAAACAAAAAGTCAAACTGAAATAAAAAAAACAAACGAGAAAATACTAACGTCTAAAAACATCATCATGAATTAGCTCCAACTAATTGTTATTGATGATCCACAGCAGCGCTGTTATCGATCAGCTGCTGCACACTCAGCCTCAGACAGCCCAAACCCCACAGTTCTATTAAAAGACCACGAAACTGCCTGCTGCCGCCCTTTGTCACCCCCACTTCTTCTTCTTCTTCTACTTGGTATCATGCAGAGACAGGAAGTGTGGGTGTGTGGGGGGAAGGGGCATGTGTGATGTGTTTGTTTGCTCTACTTCCTGTTTCTTCCACAGATCTATTTCTGTTCTCGCACTCAGCAAACTGTTTTCTGTCTGCCTGAATGACTCAGCCAGACTGAACCAGACTAAACCAGACTGAACCAGACCAAACCAGACCGAACCAGACTGATCCCAGACTGAACCAGACAGATCCCAGACTGATCCCAGACTGATCCCAGACCGAACCAGACTGATCCCAGACTGAACCAGACAGATCCCAGACTGATCCCAGACTGATCCCAGACCGATCCCAGACTGAACCAGACCGAACTAGACTGACCCCAGACTGATCCCAGACCGAACCAGACTGAACCACACTGATCCCAGACTGAACCCAGAATGATCCCAGACTGAACCAGACTGATCCCAGACTGATCCCAGACTGATCCCAGACTGAACCAGACAGATCCCAGACTGATCCCAGACCGATCCCAGACTGAACCAGACCGAACCAGACCGAACCAGACTGACCCCAGACTGATCCCAGACTGATCCCAGACCGAACCAGACTGAACCACACTGATCCCAGACTGAACCCAGAATGATCCCAGACTGAACCAGACTGATCCCAGACTGATCCCAGACTGAACCCAGACTGATCCCAGACCGAACCAGACTGATTCCAGACTGATCCAGACTGAACCAGACTGATCCCAGACTGAACCACACTGATCCCAGACTGAACCCAGACTGATCCCAGACCGAACCAGACTGATCCCAGACTGATCCAGACTGAACCACACTGATCCCAGACTGATCCCAGACCAAACCAGACTGAACCACACTGATCCCAGACTGAACCCAGAATGATCCCAGACCGAACCAGACTAATCCCAGACTGAACCAGACTGAACCAGACCGATCCCAGACTGATCCCAGACTGATCCCAAACTGAACCCAGACTGCTCCAGACCGAACCAGACTGAACCAGACTGATCCTAGACTGATCCCAAACTGGGGTGGCTGTAGCTCAGGTGGCAGAGCAGATCAGCCACTAACCAGAAGGTCGGTGGTTCGATCCCCGGCTGCTCCAGTCTGCATGCCAAATATCCTTGGGCAAGATACTAACCCCGTGTTGCTCTCCGATGCATCCATCGGAGTGTGAATGCGTACGAATGTTAGATACTCAGCACTTAAACTTAGAAGTGCTTGTTTGAATGGGTGTGATTGGGTGAATGAATTAGCTGTATAAAGCGCTTTGAGTGCTCGGACAGAGTAGAAAAGCGCTATATAAGAACCAGTCCATTTACCATTTACCATGATCCAGACCGAACCAGACTGATCCCAAACTGAACCCAGACTGAACCAGACTGGACTTAAGTAATTTAAGACTCACCTCTGTCCCAGCTGGGGGGTCACCTGAGTTAGCGACTCTGGGATGGGCATAGGAGGTTTGGGAGGAGCTGAAAGTATTTGCTCCTCCTCTCTCTTCGTTGGCTCCACCCCCATATTCTTGTCCTTCTCATCAGCAGGATTCCTGCAGGTCGATATTGCCTGTTCATCAAACCCTGATGACTCTGGCTGGACAGGTGACAGGGGGGCGGAGCCTTCTTGTCTCTCTGCAACCAATCGAACCAGTTCCTGAAGAATCCACGAGAACAGAAGTGAGTAAAAGCTGTTTCAGACAGATAAAAATAAAAGGTCCATTCACTGGCTCGTCTGCACTGAGACACTGAGAGCAGAGTGCAGTGTGATAACCATAATAACATGACACAGAACAAACAGAGAAGCCAGACATGTCTGCAGCTGATCTCTCCAACACTGAGGGAGTCTCAGCAAAGCTGGAGAGATGGATGACCACAGGAATCGCGTAACCTTCATTATGGCGTTAACAGATAAGTATGACAGGGGTTTCTGGAAGCAGCTGGATGGATGTCCCCCACTCTGTACAGGAGTCCCTCAGGGCTGCGTGCAAAGCCCACCTCTCTGTACACCCACAACTGCACACCAACCACAACACCAGCTTAGTCATCATGCAAGCTATTCTATTGTATTTGTGCTGATGCAGTGGCAGGAAGTCATGGCATCATGTATAATGACTGCTGTGATGGTTTCACTATATATACTCTCAGGGTTACGTGGGGGAGATATGATTAAATATCTGCTGCAAATGAATTCACAACCTTAGACGTGCTAATGTGATGCTGACATATGCAGATATGAGATTAGCTTTAGGCTGGAATATGAACAACTGTATAAACGTGATTCACAGTGGGGTCCATAAATGTTTGTAGTTCTGCCTCGTCAGTGGATTTTAAACCAAACAATCAGGACGTGTCTGCAGACGTTCAGCTTTGATTCGGAGAGTTTAACTAAAGCTTTGCTTTAACTGTTTATGAGTTACAAACATTTTACACACAGTCCTAATTTTCAGAGGTTGAAAACTAGCAGGACAAACTAACATACATTTAAATATAAAGACACGGGTGGAAGTCTGCCTGAAGCCTTCAAGATTTTACAGACCTGTGCAGCTAAAGTCTAAAGGTCCTGTTCCTGAGTGTACCCAGAGGTTTGCACCTGTGAAGGACCTGAACACTGCTACAGCTTCTTCCTCGAGGTGTTCCTGACTTGATGCTTTTTGTAACTATAATTCTGTCTTCATGCACTTTAGTGTCTTCTGTGGACTCTGTGTTGCTTATTCGTTCATTCTAACAATGAATCAGACTGCTGATTGGGTCACTTCTAAAGTTTCTGCTCTCTGATTGGTTATTTTGGTTTTTGGCATAATGAGGTCCTCCCTCATCTCTGCTGACATCTTTCAGTCACTTGGTCTGTGCTTCTGGAGGAGCTCAGAGTAGAGCTGCTGCTCCTCCGCATCGGAAGTAGCCAGTTCAGATGATTCGGGCGTCTGATAAGGATGTGTCCTGAGGGAGGTGTTTCAGGCAAGTCCCACTGGGAGGAGGCCCCGGGGCAGACCCAGTGCACACTGGAGAGATGGCCTGGGAACACCTGGGTGTTCCCCCGGACAAACGGGAGGAACGAGGAGAGGGAGGTCTGGGCGTCTCTGCTCAGGCTGCTGCCCTCGCTACCCGGCCCCGGATAAGTGGAAGATGGATGGACGAACATCTTTCATGTTGATGATGAAGTTCAACACTTTTAATCATCTTCAGTTTCAGCTTCATTAGTCATGATGAGGGTCAATCCTCACCTAATCATGAAACTGTTGTCCAATTACTTTTGAGCTGCTGAAAATGTGGACTGTGTTTAAAATGTCTGTAATGTTTGAACTATTACTCTTAAATTAAAGGTGACGTTATGATTTAAGTTCCTCTGAGGCGCTGTAGCAAGGCAAAATCAAAACCGAGTCGTTGTCCAGAAGATTTTGAACCTGACTGTAGTAGAAATGTTGGAGAAAGGAGCCGACTGAAGAAAGAAGGATCCAGAGGGGGAAGTCAGCAATGATCAGGTCTATTTAGTGCTGCTCAGGAGCAAAATAATGAGAGCACAAAGTCTTCATTATTTTTAATGTGAGCGTTGATGAGACAGCAGCTCTCTGCAGCCCAACAACGCTCTGAGGGGAGATACTGAACTCTGAAGCCGTCGGGTGACATCGGATAATTGATCAGAAATATGAGTTCATCATTAAAGGACAATTAACATTTAAATGGAAAAAGGGTTTTAGTGGACAAAGAGAGTTTTTATAGTCTTTGTTTGCGTTTGTTGGGGCTCCAGTGCAGTTTGAGGTCAGATGGTTCCCACAGCGAGTTCACTGGTTTCACTTCAGCTTTTAATGCTGGAAAATGTTTAGTTTCAGTTTTTATGAGTTTCGCTGTGCGTCGTGCACATTTCAGTTCAAACTCTGAAGCCTCACAAACATCCGACTGAAGCTCACGAGACGCCTCTGTCGTCCTCGTCTCGGTTATCGACCGTCTCTTTGTTTCCTACGTCAGTGAAAACTCTCAGCTTTAGCTTTACATTCACTACACAGAATCATCTTTATTTATAACATGATTTTTACAGCCAAAAGTTTTAATATGGAGGGAAAAGAACATGCTTAGCACGTTTAGTATTGAGCACGTTTGTGACAATCACGACTTTGACTGTGAACAAATAAATAAAACAAACTGCAGCTGTGAAAAGAGTTTCAGACGAGAGCAGCACAGCTCGAACAGGAAGGCCGACCACGGGAGGAGGAGCAACACACCACATGGACCTGGGTTCAGCCAATCAGAGGTTTCATCAAAGTACTAAAAATAGCCTTCATATTTAAAATGGTGTTTGTTTGTCCCCTTACTTCTGAGCATCTGAAACTGTGACACAGCATCAAATATCCACTCAGCACAGTTTACCTCATGAAACCTCTGACGTGTTAGACGCAGAGAAGAATCATTTAAAACAGCTAAAACTGAGCTGCCATTCATGTCTGTGTAGTTTTGGGCCAAAGATCTTCAGAGGTCAAAGGTCAGTCTGGCTTAAAAAGACTAAAACTAGTTCAGAGGTCTGAGGTTCGTGGCACTCAGGAATATTTAAAGACGAACGGATGAGTCGAAGCAGAAGCTGTTTTTAGGATGTTTCCCTCACAGACGATTTCTGTTCCCGTTTGTCACAAGATCGAATACTAAGACTGTGTTTCTGCGGGCTCAGCGACCACGAGCCCATCGAGACACGTGACGACGTTTCAGGAGCTTCAAACACACTTCAGACAGTTGGTGACCATCACACCGACGAGCAGAGGCAGGTCGCCGAGCTCCTCGCCGCTGCTCGGCCTGAACCCACAGACTCAGGTCTACGCCATCAAAGGACAACTCGCTGCCGTCACTTTCTCAGCTGAGCGAGTTTGGCTCGTGATTCGAGAATTGGAGAAGCTGGAAAACCCGAAATTAGACGTTGAGTGAATGTGAAAATAAAAATCTGGTACAAAAAACACCAAAAGTGCAACAAATGTCCCGTGAGAGTTTCTGTCCACTTTCTTTCTTGTTGTATGTGTTTGTTTTGTTTTGTTGTTTGACTGACTGATGTGGTTTATTGTTTGTTTGTTTGTGTTGTGCTACAGCCTCACAGCAGTGACGGGGGCGAGGTGCTGCCGTTTGACGCTGTATAAATAAAGCTAAACTGAATCTAGTCTGTGATTGGTTCTCACCTTGACGTTGTCCAGCAAGGTCCTGATCACTTTGGTAACGCTCTCTGTCGACTCCTTGTTGTCGTGGGAGACGCTCTGCAACATCACCTCATCAGTCCAGTGGATCAGCTGAGCCAGAGAGCGGTAGAGGCGAGCGAGACAGGCAGCGACCGTCTTACTGCAGGGACACACACGGGTCAGATGGAGGACACGCGTGTTCAGAAACGGCCACGCCAGTGACACCTACCTGCTGTGTAGGCGAGGCTCCAGCTGGACCAGAGTCTGGATCGCCTCCAGGACCCCCCCAGAAGCCCCGCCCAGCAGACCACTGACCACAGACTGGTTCAGGACCGGTTTGTCCACGCCAGGTTTGTCGACGCCCAGTCGGTCCACCAGAGCCTTAAAGTACTGCAGGGAGCTGACCACGGCCCGCCGCTGGTCCGCGAACACACCTGACGACTGCACGCACACACACACGCACACACACACACACACACACGCACGCACGCACGCACGCACGCACACACACACACACACACACACACACCGTTCTTCAGCATCAGCTGATAAATTTGAAAGAAGTAGGGTTAGGAGTTAAGCTTACACAGGGGACTCTGTTCAAAGAGGAAGTTGATGAAGAGCATCTGCTGAACTTCATCAGCTGCAGATCTCAGTTACTGCGTCTGTTCTTTGCAACGAGCTGGCCTGAGAACAGTTACATAGGTGTGAACATGCAGACTCAGACACAGGCGTGCCCTCGCCAGGCGTGCCCTCGCCGGGCGTGCCCTCGTCGGGCGTGCCCTCGCCGGGCGTGCCCTCGCCGGGCGTGCCCTCGTCAGGCGTGCCCTCGTCAGGCGTGCCCTCGTCAGGTGCTGTCGTTCTGCTGTCACTCCCTTCCTCTCCACAGGGTTTCATGTTTTTATCTTCTGTGTGGAGTGCACAGAGATGAAATGTGCGCTATAAATACGCTTGTGATTGTTACTGTGTGTTACAGTGTGTGATGATGTCAGCAGTTGTGCGTCCTCAGAGAGAGCAGCCACTGATCCTTTCTGCGGCCATTAGAAGGCTCTTCTGAGCGTGTGCAGGAGATGCGGTCAGCTGACCTGAGCTAAAAACACACCTCCTCTGAGGTCTTCAGACTTCCTTCCTGTGGTCTGACCAATCAGAAGCCGACATTCTGTTTGGAGAGCTGTAGAGGAGACGGACCATCTGGCTCGTTCTCAGCGTTCAGGTCGAAGCAGCGTGATGATATGATGGGCGTTAGTGCACATTCATGGGTAACTGTGACCTCTACAAACACCATTAATGCCCAAGGACGTCTGCTCCACCCAGACATCCACCCTGATCTTTAAACAAACCTCGCTGAGGTCAGACTCCAGCAGCCTGACCTGAAAGCAGGCCGGACCTCCACCCACGGGAACATCTGGAGCTTTGTGAAACCAAAAACACGGCAGGAGCAGCTGGTCTGCTCAGCTTTGACAGAGTTACAGAGGAGCTCAGAAGGAAGCCTGCAGCTACACAAGCTTCACTCTAATGTTTGGAAAATGTTCTCGACCGATCGATCAGCTGGTTGGCTTTGGGGCGACTGGCAGCAGGTTCGTCCAGGTCCTGCAGTGCACATATAGATTCTGACGTCACGCGACGTTCAGCTGACGTCTGAGGACGGTTTCAGGTTCAAGGTGCTGATGTGACTGCGGGTCCTCACAGAGACACAAAGACGTGTGTGTGTGTGTGTGTGTGTGTGTGTGTGTGTGTACCTGCTGCAGGTTCAGGTCAGGTGGTTTGACTCTCAATGATGGGGTGAGTTTGACAGGACGTCTCGTCCGCTGTGGGTGGAGCTTATCCTTCAACCTCATGGTGAGATATGCAATCTGGGAGGCTGGAGAAGAGGACCCCATCATCATCATCATCATCATCATCATTATCTTTACATTAAAAGAAAAAAGAGTCCTAACAAAGTCCTGAGCGCTAACAGGAAGTGCTGTTAGCCTGCGGTGGCTAACAGCTAGACTGTGACAAGAGAAAGAGCAGAAGAAGAAGAGGAGGACACTCACCTGTCTTACTCTCAGCCCGGGAGGACATGTCTGCAGACAGTTTACGCCTCTGCTCTCATGTCAGACCCTCGCTCTTCTTCTGTTTGTTTCTCTTCTGCTGCTCGCCCTCCACCCGCCTGCTCTCTCTTCCTCTGTCTCTGCTTCACTGTGTCTTCCTTCCTCGTTGCTTCTTCCTACTTTTGCCTCATTTAAATGAAACTCAGCCTCTCAGTGAGGATGATAATGTTGCTGTGAGGTCACAGAGCTCTGCGGTCCCACAGCTCCACCTGGTGGTGGTGAGCAGATGGCACAGCTGAGCCTGCTGATGGAGCTGAGCGTATCAGAGGCAGCATGCGTGCTTATGTTGGTAAACAGATTGCAGTCATCAGGATTTATGAAGGCGTTTAATATAAAGTAAAGAAATGAGCTGTTTTACGACTGTTTTCATGACAGGGTAAACGTAAATTCAATAAAATCATAATTCACGTCGGCAGTAATGACACCCGGTTACACCAATCGGAGGTCACTAAAATCAATATTGAATCGGTGTGCAACTTTGCCAAAATAATGTCGGACTCTGTAGTTTTCTCTGGTCCCCTCCCCAATCAGACCAGGAGTGACATGTTTAGCCGCATGTTCTCCTTAAATTGCTGGCTGTCTGAGTGGTGTCCCAGAAACGATGTGGGCTTCATAGATAATTGGCAAACCTTCTGGAGGAAACCTGGTCTTGTTAGGAGAGATGGCATCCATCCCACTTTGGATGGAGCAGCTCTCATTTCTAGAAATATGGACAAATTTATTAACCCCTCAAAACATGACTATCCAGAGTTGGGACCAGGAAGCAGAGTTGCAGTCTTACACGCCTCTCTGCAGCTTCTCTCCTCCTGCTACCCCCCCAAAAACCCATCTCCATAGAGACTGTGTCTGCTTCCAAAAAGACAAAAAACAAACTAAAAACCAGCAACAAACAACTTAAACATTTACAAAGAAAGAACAATACAGTATCCACATCTGAACCAAAGAGTAAAACAGTGAAATGTGGATTATTAAATATTAGGTCTCTCTCCTCCAAGTCTCTGTTAGTACATGACTTAATAATTGATCAACAAATTGATTTACTCTGCCTTACAGAAACCTGGTTGCAGCAGGATGATTATGTTAGTTTAAATGAATCAACACCCCCGAGTCATTCTAACTACCAGAAATCTCGAAGCACAGGTCGAGGGGGAGGTGTGGCAGCAATTTTTCACACCAGTCTATTAATTAATGAAAGACCAAGACAGACTTTTAATTCATTTGAAAGCCTGATGCTTAACATTGTCCACCCCAGCTGTAAAACTCAGAAACCAGTCTTACTTGTTATCATCTATCGTCCACCTGGGCCTTACACAGAGTTTCTGTCTGATTTCTCAGACTTTATATCTAATTTAGTTCTGAGCTCAGATAAAATAATTATTGTGGGTGATTTTAACATCCATGCTGATGCTAAAAATGACAGCCTCAACATGGCATTTAATCTGTTGTTAGACTCAATTGGTTTCTCTCAAAATGTAAAAGAACCCACCCACCACTTTAATCACACTCTAGATCTTGTTTTAACATATGGCATAGAAACTGAACATTTAACAGTGTTTCCTGAAAACCCTCTCCTGTCTGATCATTTCTTGATAACATTTACATTTACAATAATTGATTACGCAGCAGTGGAGAGTGGACTTTATCAAAGTAGATGTCTTTCTGAAAGCGCTGTAACTAAGTTTAAGAATATAATCCAGCCACTGTTATCATCGTCAATGCCCTGTACCAACACAGAGCAGAGCAGCTATCTGAACGCTACCCCAACAGAGGTCGATTATCTTGTTAATAATTTCACCTCCTCACTACGTACGACTCTGGATACTGTAGCTCCGGTGAAAACTAAGGTCTCTAATCAGAAGTACCTGACCCCGTGGTATAATTCTCAAACACGTACCCTAAAGCAGATGACTCGTAATCTGGACAGGAAATGGCGTGTCACAAATTTAGAGGATCATCATTTAGCCTGGAGAAATAGTTTGTTGCTTTATAAGAAAGCCCTCCGCAAAGCCAGAACAGCTTACTACTCATCACTGATTGAAGAAAATAAGAACAACCCCAGGTTTCTCTTCAGCACTGTAGCCAGGCTGACAAAAAGTCAGAGCTCTTTTGAGCCAACCATCTCTTTAACGTTAACTAGTGATGACTTCATGAACTTCTTCACAAATAAAATTTTTATCATTAGAGAAAAAATTACCAATAATCATCCCACAGATGTAATATTATCAACAGCTACTCTTAGTACCATTGATGTTAAGTTAGACTCTTTTTCTCCAATCGATCTTTCTGAGTTAACTTCAATAATTACTTCCTCCAAACCATCAACGTGTCTTTTAGACCCCATTCCTACAAAACTGCTCAAAGAAGTCCTGCCATTGATTAATTCTTCGATCTTATATATGATCAACCTATCTCTAATAATCGGCTATGTACCACAGGCCTTCAAGGTGGCTGTAGTTAATCCTTTACTCAAAAAGCATCTCTAGACCCAGCAGTCTTAGCTAATTATAGGCCAATCTCCAACCTTCCTTTCATATCAAACATCCTTGAAAGAGTAGTTGTCAAACAGCTAACAGATCATCTGCAGAGGAATGGTTTATTTGAAGAGTTTCAGTCAGGTTTCAGAGTTCATCACAGCACAGAAACAGCTTTAGTGAAGGTTACAAATGATCTTCTTATGGCCTCTGACAGTGGACTCATCTCTGTGCTTGTCCTGCTAGACCTCAGTGCAGCGTTCGATACTGTTGACCATAATATCCTGTTAGAGCGATTAGAACATGCTGTAGGTATTACAGGTATTGCACTGCAGTGGTTTGTAACATATCTATCTAATAGACTCCAATTTGTGCATGTAAATGGAGAGTCCTCTTCACACACTGAGGTTAATTATGGAGCTCCACAGGGTTCAGTGCTAGGACCAATTCTGTTTACATTATACATGCTTCCCCTAGGCAGCATCATTAGAAGACATAGCATACATTTTCACTGCTATGCAGATGACACCCAGCTCTATCTGTCCATGAAGCCAGATAACACACACCAATTAGTTAAACTGCAGGAATGTCTTAAAGACATAAAGACTTGGATGGCCACTAACTTTCTGCTTCTTAACTCAGATCAAACTGAGGTCATTGTACTCGGCGCTGAAAAGCTTAGAAATATGGTATCTAAGCAGATTCTTACTCTGGATGGCATTACCTTGGCCTCCAGTAACACTGTGAGGAACCTTGGAGTCATTTTTGACCAGGACATGTCCTTCAACGCACATATTAAACAAATATGTAAGACTGCGTTCTTCCATTTGAGCAACATCTCTAAAATTAGAAATATCCTGTCTCAGAGTGACGCTGAAAAACTAGTTCATGCATTTATTACTTCCAGGCTGGACGACTGCAATTCATTATTATCAGGATGTCCAAAAAACTCCCTGAAAAGCCTTCAGTTAATCCAAAATGCTGCAGCAAGAGTCCTGACAGGGACTAGAAAGAGAGAGCAGATTTCTCCTGTTTTGGCTCCCTGTTAAATCCAGAATTCAAAATCCTGCTCCTCACATACAAGGTCTTAAATAATCAGGCCCCATCTTATCTTAATGACCTTGTAGTACCATATCACCCTATTAGAGCACTTCGCTCTCGCTCTGCAGGCCTACTTGTTGTTCCTAGAGTATTTAAAAGTAGAATGGGAGGCAGAGCCTTCAGTTTTCAGGCCCCTCTTCTGTGGAACCAGCTTCCAGTTTGGATTCAGGAGACAGACACTATCTCTACTTTCAAGATTAGGCTTCAAACTTTCCTTTTTGCTAAAGCATATAGTTAGGGCTGGACCAGGTGACCCTGAATCCTCCCTTAGTTATGCTGCAATAGATGTAGGCTGCCGGGGGATTCCCATGATGCATTGAGTTTTTCCTTTCCAGTCACCTTTCTCGCTCACTATGTGTTAACAGACCTCTCTGCATTGAATCATATCTGTTATTAACCTCTGTCTCTCTTCCACAGCATGTCTTTATCCTGTCTTCCTTCTCTCACCCCAACCAATCACAGCAGATGGCCCCGCCCCTCCCTGAGCCTGGTTCTGCTGGAGGTTTCTTCCTGTTAAAAGGGAGTTTTTCCTTCCCACTGTCGCCAAAGTGCTGCTCATAGGGGGTCATATGATTGTTGGGTTTTTCTCTGTATCTATGAAGCGCTTTGAGGCGACTTTTGTTGTGATTTGGCGCTATATAAATAAAATTGAATTGAATTGAATTGAATTGAATTGACTGTGTTATTGTACCAACACCATAATCATTCCTGTCCTTTATGGCAGTATTTTTACAGAACTATCACGTTACATTTATTATAAGTTTATAATAACTGGTCTTCAGTTACTGTGTGGGCCTCGGAGTGCAGGAGCTGAGTAAAAACGTGTTTCAGTAAAAATGTGTTTCAGTAAAAACGTGTTTCAGGATGTACTTCTTTTTCAATGGTACTGTATTTTTGCTGTTGAATGTTGAACTTCTTTGAAAGGTAACCAATTGGGTGATCAACACCCTGCTTGTCCTCCTGCAACAGCGCCGCACCTGCAACAGCGCCGCACCTGCAACAGCGCCGCACCTGCAACAGCACCGCACCTGCAACAGCACCGCACCTGCACCGCTGGCATCCACCCCTAGTTTGAAAGGACGTGTGAAATCAGGAGCGGCACGTACTGGAGTGCTGCAGAGGAGAGCTTTGGCAGACTCAAAAGCATTCTGTCATGTGGGCGCCATACGAATGGTTTTGACACACTTGTGAGACTGGTGAGAGGTGCAACTACATCTGCAAAATTCTTACAGAAGCCGCGATAATAGCCGGCCATCCCAAGGAACCGGCGAAGCTCACGTCTAGTGCGAGGCACAGGGAAGTCTAGGATAGCCTGGATTTTGGCCAGAAGGGGGCGCACCTGCTTCCCTAGATAAGTCACAGTGGCCTTACCAAAGTCACATTTGGCAAGATTTAGGGTAAGGGATGCCTCTTTCAACCTTTCAAAAATGTCAGTGAGTGTTCCACGGTGTTCTGACCAAGTCTCTGAATAGGCTACGATGTCGTCTAAGTACACTTCACAGTTTGTGACACCACCTAACAAATGTACATAAGGCTAGGATTGTGCCAGGGGCACTTCGAAGGCCAAAGGGCATGACGGTGTATTGGAGGAAGTGATCGGGAGTGACAAAAGCGGAAATTTCAGATGCACGTGGAGTGAGGGGAACTTGCCAATAACCCTTTAATAAATCCAGCTTGGTGACAAACTTTGTGGAGCCAACCCTGTCAACACAATCTTCTATGCGGGGAAGAGGATAGGAGTCAGGTTTGGTCACACTGTTCACTTTTCAGAAATCGGTACAAAAACGTGAGGTTTTGTCTTCTTTCGGCACAAGAAGGCATGGGGAACTCCAGGCACTCGAACTAGGGACAGCTAGACCATTTTCCAGGAAGTAGGAACCTTCTTGCTGAAGAAGTGCGCGTTTCATAGGGTTCAGACGATAAGCGTGTTGTTTGATCGGAGGGTGGTCACCTACATATGTCATGTTCGAGGACAGTAGTGCGAGACGGAGTGTCAGCAAACAGGGATGGGTAACTATTGATCAGGGAACACACATCGTTCTGGGCAGCGTCATCTGAATGTTTTAGGTGGGATTCTAAATGATCCAATATTTCAGAGTTTCTGAGTCGGGAGCAACCCTCAGCACAAACGAAAACTAAGCCATCGCTTTCTGGGCTATACTGAGACGGGGATGCTGGCACAACAACGGCACGGCAGCGGGGGATGAAGAAGAGTTTACACCTGCATCACGAACAAGATAAGGCTTCATCAGATTGACATGGCACACACCTATAACATAATCTGTGTCACTCAGTTTCTCTTGAACAGCACAGGGCCCACAGAACTTTGCCTGGAGAGAGGATCCAGGAACGGGTGGGAGAGTCAACACTTAGTCACCCACTTCAAATTTTCTCTGCACAGACTTTTTATCAGATTTCATTTTCATTTTCTCCTGAGACGCGTGCAATTTCGCAGGCTTTATGCAGACGCTCCCTAAAGCAACTTAGGTAATCTAGTACGTACTGCTCGGGGGGAGCTGTGTCGGACAGTTATTTCTCTTTAAGCAGCCGCAGGGGATCACGCACTGTGTGTCCAAACACCAGCTCTGCAGGACTGAAACCCGCGGACTCCTGCACACTCTCTCACCGCTAGAAAGAGAAGTCCCTCGTCCCACTCTCTTCCTGACTTAAGGCAGAACTTCCTCATCATAGCTTTAAATGTTTGGTGGAAATGCTCAAGCGCACCCTGTGATTCGGGATGATACGCACTGGAGTTTTGATGCTTTATGCCATTTTAAGATCTGAGCAAAAATCTTGGGCATGAAGTTTGACCCTTGGTCCGTTTGAACTGATTTAGGCAAACCGAAAGCAGAGAAAAAGTTCACTAGGGCTCTGACAACAGCTTTGACTGTAGCGGAAAAGCCTCGGGAAGCGTGTGACGGCGCACATCAAAGTCAAGATGTACTCGCTGAAAAGCCTTCAGTTAAGCAGTTAAGTTAAGCAGCGTGATGGAGGCTAGACCGTCCCATTTCACTTCCGGCTTTAGCGGTCTTTGAGTACGTGACCCTTGTGGACTCTAAGGCTGCAGACCCTGAATTGGGCAACACGTTCTCACTCCCAAAGCGTAACATTTTACGCTAGGTGACAAATCGTCAACATATTACGTTTTCAGCTACCCACCACGTTCCTAAATGACAACCTCGGAAAAAATGAGGAAATATGAGAACCGTATGGACTCAATCTACACATGTTCGCTCTTTTTCTTCAAATCGCTTAGAAACACGCTATTTAACATAATTAAAGTCCTGGTTAAGCTCAGGAAAAAGGTTATGGTTAGGGCTAGGGATAAGGTTAGGTTTAGGGCTGGAATACAGGGCTGGAACGTCTATTACCGCGGGAGCGTCATTGCACTGGATTTCGGCCATAACCCACCGGGTACCATAAGAACGCCGAAGGTCTCCTTTTGCGTTCCTCAGGAACGCCCCGGGACGTGACAAAACGTCGGCATGTTACGCCTCGGGAGTGAGAATGGGCTGAATTGGGATACAGCCTCATTGATCTGTAGTTCACGGTAGAGGAAATGTAAACATTTTGAATTTATGGTTTAGGAGACAATGATAGTCCACATGACTAAATGTCTGAATTGAGCCAATTATATTTCAGATACAGTGATACAGTTGCACAACTGTCATAGGTCATTATTAGACCCCTCAAAAATGTGATTAACTGACGTTAGCTTCCTAACACAACTCATAGCTTAGATGATAACAGGACATTGATGTATGTTAGCTAGGATGAATTAGAGACAGAGAAACATATCAAGTAGAAAACCCCATATCAAGAGGTCATGTGACATGTCATGTGACTGATGATGGTGTCAGGAGGTGAGTGGATGATAAAGAGTCAAAGTCATCTTCATTCACACAAACTTTATTCATATCTCTTTGGGCCCTGATCACATGACACTAATACACAACAGATCTACACACACTCTCTCTTTTGTACACACACACACACTACAGTGTTGGCCGCTGCATATTTAGTTTAGCTGTTTGCTCACATATATATGGTACATTTCTATATCGTCATATTCGCTGCACATAGATTCATATTGAGAGCATACACAGGTAACTATGCACAAGCACAGGGGTGGGAGGGGCCGAGGTGCGTGGAGTGCGCCGCTGCAGAGCAAAGTGCAACACTTTACTGATTGATAAACTCATACGGCAAGCATGCAGACGTTAATGTAGACAACGACGACACGGCACAGCTAATGCCCCGCGGCGGTGGCGGCGCTGAACGCTGCTCGGAGCTTAACTAACTCTACAAAATCACCACAACATGAAGAACAAACACAACACAGTGAGGAGATCAGCTGGTACATCCAAACAGGAAACACGATTGCTTGACACTTTGCTCGCATGAGCAGCACAAAACCAACCCCACCTCCAGAGAAACCGGGCCACCTCCACAAACATTATCTCCTCATCGCTTCAGTCACAGCTTCCTCTGATCTTCACATCAGAGGAAGCTCACCGTAAACCAATGAGGAAATGAAGAAGAACAAAAAACATGTCAACCCTGCTGGCGTTAGATGAAGAGGTAGAACCAGCTGGAACCAGGAAAGGGAGGGAGGAACCACAACGATCCATTTGGAACCAGCTGGTAGCTTCGTGGTCCATGCAATAGCTGCACTGGACTGTTTGTGGAACAGATGTAGATCAGAGGTAAGACGGGATGGTTAGCTGAGGGTGGGTGAGCACTGTGCTGCTTTTCAATCTTTTCTCTCTCTGATGTAGATGTGATAACAGCTCTCTACCTCTAACAGCCCGATTACTATGTGAAGGGTTCAGGACATCGGACCGAATTTGACCTTTAACGGAAACCGCATCAGCAGGATTTGATTTGTGGAGGGATCAAATTTGACCTTAAGCTACCTTTATTCTAGCTAACTCACAGCTAACTATTCCACCTTAAAGACGGTATAAAAGATGGACATAGCTTCTGGGTCTGAAACGTGACGCACTGAAGCTGCAATCTTTGTAATGGCTACCAGGGGGCATTAGCTGTGGTAGACTTGCCAGTCTCTGAAAAACCACCCTGGCCGTGACCTCTGTAAACACTTCCTGGTGAGTTTTTGGTCCCTGCTGCTCGTCTCAGTTCGAACCCAATAACAGATCGAGTCAATTTCAAACATTTTGATCGTTACATGTTTCTGAAAAACTCATCGGGCCTCTTGGCTCCACCCCTCAATCGTCACACGTGTCAACACACTGAGATGGCCATGGTGAGAGAAGCTCGTCTCATGGCTTCATACTGGCGTTCAAAAATATAAAACATCACGGCAGCTACGTCCATCTGTTACACCGTCTTAGCTGAACCACTCATAAAGTCTGAGCACAGACTGATTGAGTCCTGGATCCAGCTGAGAGGTCACAGCCCATCTCTGGAAACATCTGGATTCAGTACTGTGGCCTGTGTGCAGCTGGTTTCAGCCTATGTTTGTGCTTAGAGGATGGTGATCCACACATGTCACATGTTCAGTGCAGCTACAGGTGGAAGGACAGATGCCAGCAGAAACAAACGTGGAATTCCAGCAGAGTAAAATAAATAATACAATAAATAGATAAATACACAAGTTAAAACTTTACACTGTAAAGAAACGGCACCATGGATCAGAACAGGAAGTGAACATGAAGATGATCTCAGCCGGGACATCCAGAGCAGAGACCTCCTCCTCGCCTCGTCTCCTCCGGAGTCGTCTACAGTACTGACAGACCCGCTGAGGTCACGTGTTTCTGTCTGCGGCGTGACCGAACGTCATATTTACACACAATGTATTGCTGATCAGCTGCTATACAGTCAGAATAAGTGCTGATAATAATCAATATGTTTATTACTAGGAAGGTTCACAGTAACACAGCTTCAGTGAGACACAAACACACACTCCGTTCAGCTTAACCCTCAATCGAAGACTGGGGACTCTCTCCGTGGGCGGGGCTACCTTTACTGGGACGACTGGGAAAAAAATGACAGAAAACAAAAGAGGAGAAGAGTAAATGAGGAGAAAGGCCAACTGGTACAGGGGTCAGAGGTCACATGAGTACAAACAGAACTGGTTAGAACCAGCAGTGATCCTCATGATCACGGTAGATCTTGATGGAACCAGATGGTACCAGTAAGCTGGGCGTTCGGTGAGCAGCTTATACATTTAAACCAGTTAGAAGATCCAACAGACTGGAACCAGCAGAAACTTGTTAGATGTAAAGAAACCAGTTGTGAAACTTACCGGAGCCAACCAGAACTGGCTAAAACAGCTGGTACCAGCATGTTGGGCAACCAGTCTGTTCAAACCAACCAGCCAGGTCTACGTCAGGGCTGGATTTCTCAAGAACCAGTTGGTACCGGTATATCGGAACAACTGGCAGGAACCAGTGAAACCAGTAGATGGACCCAAACAAGGAGCAGGTTTGGAAAGCAGTCCATTCAAATATGGCTGAGTTGGAACTAATGTGAACCACTGAAGCCGAGTTTAAAACAAAAACCATCAGGACCCGCTCAGATCATCCTGCTGGTACCAGTAACCCATCCATCAATATCAAGCTGGAATCAGAACCAGTTAGAACCAGTTTAAGCAGGCTGGAATAAGTCTGAGGTTTGAACCAGTCAGAGCTGGTCTGGTGCAGCATGTGACCAAAGGGAAATCTGAGTAAAGTGTCCATGCTGTGAAACCACATATGGAGCACTGATGGAACGGCCGTTTCACGTGTTTCGTATGCTTGTGTGTGTGACTGTTAGAGGGCGGAGTCAGAGGCTGGTCGGGATGGTCGGGATGGAGATGCAGGAGCCCTCCGACTGGAGACAGACAGACAGAGAGACAGACGGTCAGTCACGGGCCGATGGAGCTGGTAGTCACACTGATGCTAGGAAAATGGGCGGTATCACACAGTGAGCGCAACAGTTTGATTGGGCGATGAGACAAACACACAGGGTGGAAACAGTGACATCACACAGACATCTGACGTACCATTGGTGAACTCCTCACTGGTCACTGATAGAGATTCTGAAAGAATAACCAAATATGGTCAACATGAGGGAGGCGGAGCTACCTGCTCTGACGCTGAGAGCTTCCTCCCAATCACTGAAGGTTTGTGAGTACGTTTCAACATTTCTGCATAAATCTGATCAAATTTTCTAAAAGTCCAAACATAGAACCAAACAGTGGTGACTATCACTCATTCACTAAACTGATCCAACATGAGTGAGGCTCCCACGTCCTGTACTGGACTGCTAACACGTCCTATTTCAGCCACACATGCTCTGTGGGTATCAGTGAGGACCAGAATTAGCTGGAACCGTTACGATCCCTCTGGCAGGGGCAGCTCGGACATTATTCAGTCTGTTGCAGCAGGATGATTATGTTAGTTTAAATGAATCAACACCCCCGAGTCATTCTAACTACCAGAAACCTCGAAGCACAGGTCGAGGGGGAGGTGTGGCAGCAATTTTTCACACCAGCCTATTAATCAACCAAA
>NC_142115.1:38702500-38707500 GCF_056152115.1 Neolamprologus brichardi
TAGCTCTGTCTGCTGAAGCCAGCTGCACACACTGATCCCTGGAAACATCTGGATGTTCATGGTGCAGTTTAGAAACAGCATTCCAGGATACAGTCATCTGTTTGATGCTCCTTTACACTGCTGAGACCGTCTTACACTGTCACACACACCTGTCAACCAACACCTGCAGTTCCTCCACCGTCCAGCAGAGGCAGCAGTGAGTCAGCCCCATAGACTTCCATGTAAAACTTTACGGCAGAAACAAACGTGTTTGGTGTCTGTGGATCATTTATTGGAGCATGTGGTATTACGCACCTGGATTAAAGTTTTCATTATTAGGGGCGTGGCCTCTTTGACTGACAGGTGGATGATGAGACAGGTGGCTGCAGCTGATGGCTGTCTGCTGGGCTTCAGCTCATGTCCCTGAACTGGACCTGTGGACCGTGTGCGTGCTGCTGGAGCTTTTTTAATGACGTGACCAATAACACTGCTGCTGTGACGTTACTGTGAGAGACCATGTGACATCACAGGCTCCTTTCATCTTTTATGTACAGTCTGCCTCCAGAAACTCACCTGTCCTGACTGCATTTGAACTCAGCACACGCTAGGAGCCTGTGCTGCTGATCACCTGACCTCTGTGACCTCAGGCTTCCTGTTATAAACACGGAGTAGGAGGGGCGTTACCTGGGAACTCCAGGTGGTGGCGCTCTGTTGGGTCGTGAGGGGATAGAGGGTGGGGGTCCAGGATCAGGTGACACCGCCGGACGGGTGGGGGCGGCACGACCACCTGGACGAGGAGGGCCAGGAGGGGCCCGGCGCTGGGGGGTCGGACTGGACATGGGGGACCTGCAGAGACCAGCCGAGTGTCAGTGACGCCGCCCTGGTCTGTTACGCAGCACGGCCCATCTGTTAGCGGCATACCTGCGTCCTGACGGCATCCCCGTCACCTGCAGCCATGAGTCGTCAACGGGCGGAGGCATCGCTGTGGTGATGGTGGAGGTGCTGATGTCACCGATGATGCCGAGGCCCTCGCGCAGCGCGTGGTACATCCTGAGCATCTCGTCGCGGTGCTGAGCCTGGACGAGAGCAGGAAGAAGCAGAGTCTGAGTCTGATTGGCTTAAAACCCGAGCCCCTCCCACCTCCACCTGTCCGCCTGCTGCCTCACCTGTTCCTGGGACTCCTCCATCAGGGTGTTCTGGTCTCCACAAGAGTACAGGTGAGCCAGCAGGTCAGCGTGGATGAAGTCCTTCGTCTGAGGAGCAGAGAGGAGGTCACGTGACTCACCACATGACTTCCTGTATGGCCTCGTGTGCGTGTGTGTGTCGTACATTGTTGACCATCAGGTGCATGATGGTCTTGGGGATCAGGTCCCTGATGGTGCGGTGGATGATGGCAAGGTACGAGTCCACCAGGTTCCTGACGATCTCCACCTGCCGCTCCAGCTGAGGGTCCAGACTGTGGATGTGCCCGTCGCCACTCGACTCCTCCACCTCCACCTGCACACGCTGACTGTTACACACACACCACCTCCACCTGCACACGCTGACTGTTACACACACCACCTCCACCTGCACACGCTGACTGTTACACACACCACCTCCACCTGCACACGCTGACTGTTACACACACACCACCTCCACCTGCACACGCTGACTGTTACACACACCACCTCCACCTGCACACGCTGACTGTTACACACACCACCTCCACCTGCACACGGTGACTGTTACACACACACCACCTCCACCTGCACACGCTGACTGTTACACACACCACCTCCACCTGCACACGCTGACTGTTACACACACACCACCTCCACCTGCACACGCTGACTGTTACACACACACCACCTCCACCTGCACACGCTGACTGTCACACACACCACCTCCACCTGCACACGCTGACTGTTACACACACACTCCACCTCCACCTGCACACGCTGACTGTTACACACACCACCTCCACCTGCACACGCTGACTGTCACACACACTCCACCTCCACCTGCACACGCTGACTGTTACACACACACCACCTCCACCTGCACACGCTGACTGTCACACACACTCCACCTCCACCTGCACACGCTGACTGTTACACACACACCACCTCCACCTGCACACGCTGACTGTTACACACACTCCACCTCCACCTGCACACGCTGACTGTTACACACACCACCTCCACCTGCACACGCTGACTGTTACACACACCACCTCCACCTGCACACGCTGACTGTTACACACACACACCACCTCCACCTGCACACGCTGACTGTTACACACACCACCTCCACCTGCACACGCTGACTGTTACACACACCACCTCCACCTGCACACGCTGACTGTTACACACACACCACCTCCACCTGCACACGCTGACTGTTACACACACACCACCTCCACCTGCACACGCTGACTGTTACACACACTCCACCTCCACCTGCACACGCTGACTGTTACACACACACTCCACCTCCACCTGCACACGCTGACTGTTACACACACACCACCTCCACCTGCACACGCTGACTGTTAAACACACCACCTCCACCTGCACACGCTGACTGTTACACACACACCACCTCCACCTGCACACGCTGACTGTTACACACACCACCTCCACCTGCACACGCTGACTGTTACACACACACCACCTCCACCTGCACACGCTGACTGTTACACACACACCACCTCCACCTGCACACGCTGACTGTTAAACACACCACCTCCACCTGCACACGCTGACTGTTACACACACACCACCTCCACCTGCACACGCTGACTGTTACACACACTCCACCTCCACCTGCACACGCTGACTGTTACACACACACCACCTCCACCTGCACACGCTGACTGTTAAACACACCACCTCCACCTGCACACGCTGACTGTTACACACACACCACCTCCACCTGCACACGCTGACTGTTACACACACACCACCTCCACCTGCACACGCTGACTGTTACACACACACCACCTCCACCTGCACACGCTGACTGTTACACACACACCACCTCCACCTGCACACGCTGACTGTTACACACACACCACCTCCACCTGCACACGCTGACTGTTACACACACACCACCTCCACCTGAAATGCACCATGAGAGACTCACCTTCTCTTTATCCTGATGGAGGGCAGAGGACAGAGTAAAGTGTTTACATGTAATTGTACTGCAGTAATAACATCAGTAATAATATTGTTATAACACAGTAAAACTTGGGGCGTACCACGCTGCGTTCAGGGTACACTCCAGCACGTAGGAAGGACGCCTTCCAGCCGTCGACCTCGTCCTGAGACTCGCTGGCCAGCTCCAGCTGACGGTAGTCCTTGTACACGTTCCTGCATCATCACAGTTATGATCAGACATAAATCAGGATCATCATCAGGACCAGGGACACACACATCTCATCTGCTGCTGAAAAACACCATTTTCCATGGCTACTTCCTGTCACGTGACGGCGTTTGCCATCAGAGAGCCTAAACTTGGACTGAGAACAGTTTAACATCTGTGCTGATGTGTTTCGAGCCGCTGCAGCTGGCTCATCACCGTGTGTCCAAATGTGGCTGCGTTTAGTTTCCATCTTCGCTGACCTTCAGATTCTTAACCGCACGCTTTCGTTCTCGGTTCGATCACAGCGCGCTCAGATGGAAACTCTTTGCTAAACGTTAGCGTAGGAGCTGGACGCTCGTCGTTTTATTGGAGCACCTCTCAGCGTGTGGCTGACTGACCTGTGCTCAGTGTTGAACAGGGCGAAGATGTGTTTGCTGGACATGAAGCTCTTCTCAATGTCCTTCAGTTTCAGGTTGTCTACAGGCAGCATGTACTTCTTCTCTTTCTCCTGTAGGAGGCGCAATGAAAGCAGTGAGATAAATAGCATAAAGCCTTCTGCCCTCTCAGTAAACCTTTATTTAACGAGATTTAACTTTAAATAGAAATAAAATGTTTGTGCTGCATCCATGTGACACCTTCCTGTGGTATCCAAACCCTGCTGATGGAGATGAGCAGCAGCGTGTTTACATGTGTGTGTTACGGTTTCCTCCTGCAGACTGTGAGTGCAGTCAGGTCTGTTTAAACCCCAGCCGGGGTTTGTACTGTAGATGTGACAGTTTTGAAATACGTGTCTCGTGTATGCACGGCTCACGGCAAAGCTCTGCACACAAACAAACCCAGCTGGTACATAGAAACATCATGCTCTGCTGCACGGTGTGAGCATGCGTGTGCGTTTGTGCAGGTTTCTGTGTGTGTTACCTCATCATCTTTGTACCAGGACAGCGTCTCTGCAGTCAGGACGAACCAGTACTCTTTGGCTCCGCCCTTCATGATGCCGATGTTGTTGATGGTGAGCCAGCCTTTACGGATCACCTGCGCATCAGTAAAACATGTGAGTGATGATGTCACTGATCGCAGACTGCCTGTTAGCTAAAACGTGAAAACATCTGACGCTGCAGTCGCCGCAGAAACCTGCACGTTTGGTATCAGGTAACGATCAAATAACACCTGGACCAACATCACGAACCCCCTCAGGAGGATCTCTTTACTTTTTCATCAAAATTCAAATCCAGATCAAAGGTCAAAGGTTGCTTTAAACCTGGGGTCACAGGTCAGTGACACCAGGTTAACGCTTCGTGTTTCCAGCTCCAACAAAGGTGCACCCTCCCCGTTACATTAGCTACAAGAACACACACTCACCATGATCTCATCCTGGTTGCCGTGGCAACAGAGGCGTTAGAGACAGAGGAAGAAAAAGAGGTTAAAGATGGCGTCCTCCCACACTTCATCGTTGCTCCTCCTTTCCCAGGATACCTGCACACACTCACCTGGTTTCCTGCTGCCTTCTTCTTGTTCATCTGACTGCTCTTCTGCTGCGCGCTGACACACACACACACACACACACCAGGTGAGTGTTCACACAGCTCAGGTGTATCACACAGCTGACACACCTGTACCTGTGTGTCAGGGACACAGGTGAGCCTGACAGGAAGTCGGTTTAAGGGTCTTACTTTGCG
>NC_142115.1:38712500-38725000 GCF_056152115.1 Neolamprologus brichardi
GACTGTGTGTCCAAAGTAAACTCAGACGTGTTCATTAGTCCTTAAACATGTGCTGTGAAATCATTCATGCCAAGCTATGCGTTTTCTCTACACTAGTAGAGAAAACGCATAGCTTGGCATGATGCATGTTGGATCTTGACCCGTTGAATCGTTGTAACTGCGTGTTAAAGAGAGCCGTGGGTGAATATCTGGTCCTTACTGCAGCAAGGCCTTGGTCTTGCGGCTCGGGTCATCCGGTCTGAAGTTCTTGTACTCCTCCACCTCCTTCTCGATGGAAAGCAGCTGACTCTGCAGTTTACTGCGCAACGCCGGCAACGTGTCCCGGATGTGATTGGTCAGTTGCTGGAGGTAGCAGAGAGGTGCTCTGTTATTTATCACTGACATCAGAACATAGGTGGAATTAAAGGCGTTTGTATCATATCTATCTAATAGACTCCAGTTTGTGCATGTAAATGGAGAGTCCTCTTCACACACTGAGGTTAATTATGGAGCTCCACAGGGTTCAGTGCTAGGACCAATTCTGTTTACATTATACATGCTTCCCTTAGGCAGCATCATTAGAAGACATAGCATACATTTACACTGCTATGCAGATGACACCCAGCTCTATCTGTCCATGAAGCCAGATAACACACACCAATGAGTTAAACTGCAGGAATGTCTTAAAGACATAAAGACCTGGATGGCCGCTAACTTTCTGCTTCTTCATTCAGATCAAACTGAGGTCATTGTACTTGGCCCTGAAAATCTTAGAAATATGGTATCTAAGCAGATTCTTACTCTGGATGGCATTACCTTGGCCTCCAGTAACACTGTGAGGAACCTTGGAGTCATTTTTGACCAGGACATGTCCTTCAACGCACATATTAAACAAATATGTAAGACTGCTTTCTTCCATTTGTGCAACATCTCTAAAATTAGAAATATCCTGTCTCAGAGTGACGCTGAAAAACTAGTTCATGCATTTATTACTTCCAGGCTGGACGACTGTAATTCATTATTATCAGGAAGTCCTAAAAACTCCCTGAAAAGCCTTCAGCTAATCCAAAATGCTGCAGCAAGAGTCCTGACAGGGACTAGAAAGAGAGAGCAGATTTCTCCTGTATCGTCCCTTTGTTGGCTTCCTGTTAAATCCAGAATCCTGCTCCTCATAACTTCCTCAAAAGTCAGACAGTGTTTTGGAAATGTTCTGGGGAAATTCAAGTATTTGTATTTATACAGTGAGGACCTTTAGCTGTGCCAGTGTTTGTGCTAAGCTAACAGAACTCACTGCCCAGCCCTGTGGAAACACAGATTTGAAATCCTTGCAGTCAGAAAGACTTGGGAGAGCTCTTGTGCATTTACCTGGTTGAGAATCTTCTGCAGGTAGGCGGTGCCCATGCGGTCCGCCAGGTGACGGTAAGCTGGGTGAGATAGGAAGAACTTCCTCTCGGCCTGCAGGGCTGCGGTGATGTCTTTCTTCCCATCGATGTCTTTCTGACTGCGATTCACGACCCCGATGTAACCTGACACAGTGAAAGTCTCGTATTGTCTCTGTCTGCTCAGCTGCAGCCTGTGCTGTCTCTTCACCTCCACATTGAGTGAAATTTGAAATGAAACTGAGCAGACAGCTGACCACCAACCAATGAGAGGGTTTGGTGTAATGTCATGCGTCTGTACCTCTTCGTAGCGGCAGCAGTTTGTTCTCCAGGATGTCTCTGGCGTCGGTCCCTTCATCCATCAGATCCAGTTTGGTGATGACCCCGATGGTCCTCAGACCTGCGCGACCGAAACACTTTATTTAGTTCAGGAAAGAACAGTACAGGTGAAAGGTGCAGGTGGAGCTGTCAGGAGCCCTACCTTGTGGGTCAACCTCCTTAGCGATCTTCAGGGCGTCAGAGTTAGCAAGGTCAGAGTTGGCTGGGGAAACAGCCAATAGGAGGCAGTTTTCCTTAGTAACGAACTGCATGAGCATGTCTCTGATCTGGTGCTCGATGTCGAGGGGCTGGTCGCCCACCGCGACCTTCGTCATCCCAGGAAGATCCACCAGAGTCAGGTTCAGGACTGAGGACAGACAGCAGAGTCAGGACCAGGACAGGTGTGTGTGTGTGTGTGTGTGTGTGTGTCTGTGTGTGTGTGTGTGTCTGTGTGTGTCTGTGTGTGTGTTACCATTGGGGGAGTAGACTCGGAGGTTGATGGGGACCGGACTGATGCCTTTGTTCTGCCCCGTCACTCGATCCGTTTCAGCTTCAATCTCCTGACGAACTTCATCAAAGTCCGTGAACTTCTTCCCTTTGCAGTGCAGGAACTCGGCATACTCTGATCAATATAATCACACGATCAGATCAGACACCGCACGGACGAACCGCGTGTCTCTGCACTGAGAGTCTCACCTGTGGGACAGTTGATGAGCTGCAGCACGAGGGGACGCCGAGTGACGATGCCGGATCCACGAGGGAGGAAGTCCCTGAGAGGAGGAACGAAGATACGAGCTAGTAACAGAGGACACGACTGTACACAATTTTATTGATCATTAGATTCTGAACAATGTCTGTAAGCCTCTGGCTGTCTGATCGACTATGCGAAGGACAGGCTGAGCCGTGTCTTTGGTACCACCAAAGTGCTTTTGCAGAGGTCGTGTGATTCACACTCGTTCTGGCCTTAAACCAGGACCAGTTGTCCTTGGGAGACGCTACCAGGGCCAGGCTGAGCCCAACAACGTCGCTGATTTATTTGATATTTGTATTAATAATAAATCTGCAGCTAAAATGCACCTTTCTGCAGATGACGCTGTACCGTCGGCCGACTCACTCGACTCTCAATCATCCTGTTGAGGTGCTTTAAACTGCATTGCAGTGGCTGCAGACTTTATTGTGCAGCTTAAAGTTAGTTATTAATGCTAATAAAACCAAATTCATCCTGTTTTCCAGAAATCACTCACAGATTGGTTTTTATAAACTGGGAGATCATGTTGAAAGTGTGTAATCCTATAAATATTTTAGTGTTCGGTTGGACGACAAAGTTCAGACGGAGCACTGAGTGCAAACTTTAGATTTGAGTTTATTATGAAAAGTTTTGGTTTACTGTCAGCAGTTAGTAAAAACGTGCACAGGTTATATTCTTAACCTTGATTATAGTGATATTATTGATGTGCTCTGCAGATGTCCCATCAAACCCATTGCACACATCACTGGACCGCTTCAGTTTAAATATGAACTCTGACTGTTAACTGTAAAGACTCCCCGGGGAATGAAAGAACAGAAAGTTTATGTTTTCTTTTGTTTTGATTTTTTTTTTTACAATAGATTCAGTAGAATACAGTTGAATATGTGCTTTCCCACGTCGTCTTCTACGTTAAGAGACACAGGAGACCCTCGAGGAGAGAGCGGGTAGGGGTCCTTGTTAAAAGATACCTGAGCCACTGGGAGAAGCTGGTCCTCAACAACGGTGTGGCCGAGGTCCTCAGAGGGATCCATGATGACGCCGGTCACCAGGGCCAGTTCAGGAGTTTAGACCTGGCTAGAAAGAGATTTCTCTGGTTGAACCTTGGGCGTGACGTGAGAGGCCATGTACGGGGATGCCAGCGCTGCGTAAGACCATCTAACCAGAGGGGTGTGCTCCTTTGCTCAGCGTGTCCTTGTCCAGACTGTTGGAGTTGGTCTGCATCAACTTTTGGTCGGCTGAGGCTTCACACAACAAGTCTGTGGACGTCTTGGTCATCACAGACCACTTCACTGGATGGGCAGGCCTTCCCATGCAAGGACTAGTCGGCTAAACAGGTTGCAAGGCTTCTCTGGAACAGGTACTTCTGTGTGTTCGGCTTTCTGGAAAGGATGCACAGCGACCAGGCTGCTAATTTTGAGAGTCAATCGACTCGTATGGGGAGGGAGATTTGAATGCCCCTGCTGTGAGCTGTGTTGGTGCTGATGGTGACTGCTCACCCGATGCCATGGATGGGACAGCTGACCTGGAGGTTGTCTCTGAACCTTTGGACCCTGGAGAGAGGACAATTGCATGGGTGTCGCAGTTGACAGAGTCCAGCCGGTCTCAGGGAGATGTTACTGATGTTTCAAGCATGGATTCAGTCCTGCCAGCCGCATCGGGCTTGTCTGTTGAAGCGGACTTTGACCGAGCTGGTTCTAGCACGGCATCCCAAGAGGTCAATATTGCTACGAGCTGTGGGGAGGGTGTACAAGTATGCTCTACTACACCTGAGGTAGCGGTGGATATAGTTGCTCATGCCATTGCTCAGTCCCCAAAGGCTGACTATGGCCAAACCGGGGATGCTTCCCAGATCAGAACCAGACTTGGGCGACTTGTAAAACCAAGGCAGCTACAGTTGTAGCCACAGCTGCCCTGGGGCAGACTGACAGAAGCGAGGCTGCCATATCACGCCATCGGCCCCTCTGGCCAACACCAGTAGGCGGTAGGTGAAGTGTCTTGCCCAAGGACACAACGACTGAGACTCTCCGAGCCGGGGCTCGAACCGGCAACCAGTGTTGGGAAGGTTACTTTTAAAATGTATTCCATTACAGATTACAGATTACATGCCCCAAAATGTATTCTGTAACGTATTCCGTTACGTTACTCAATGAGAGTAACGTATTCTGAATACTTTGGATTACTTAATATATTATCATGCTGTTTACAACTACATGAATGTACTATTGCTGTGATTTATTACTGTTACTGAAGGTCCGCGGCTCCGAACCGTAGTAAAGGGACCTCTGACTAATACGGTGGGTTCTGTGTCAGGCTTGTAGCCGAAAACTAGCTTTACTTTGTTGTCTGGGTCAACTTTGCTAGCAGAGACAGAGAGAGGCCTTGAAAGGCTGCTCCAACAGAACTTATTGTTTTTGGAGGAAAACACGAACACGGTGTACAGTCGAGTCTTAATAGCTTACTTACAGCTGGGCTCGTCAGGCTCTCTTCTTGGCTGCAGTGGTTATTATTATATTTACATGCTTCCAGCTCCCGTTTTTGCTCGATGACAGCTCGTACTTTTCCTTTTTCTCCCTCCCTCGCTCACAGACACATAACGGGTATGGCAGTCCATTCTCCCTGCAGCACGGACTACACTGCCCATGATGCTACATTCTTTAGAGCTATACCTGTAGCATTCTGCCTGTTAGCTTAGCACAACAACAAAAAGGCCTCTCTCACCCAGGAAACACGCAGAGAGAGCGTCACCCTGTAACCATGGCAACCGTAACGCTGCCTGGAACAACAGAACGTAGCTGTCAAACAAAACCCAAACAGTCCTGACCCGCCACAATATGAAACAGGGAAGTACCGCCGTGTAATCCATTTATTTCAACAAAGTAACTGTATTCTAAATACCACCTTTTTAAACGGTAACTGTAACGGAATACAGTTACTCATATTTTGTATTTTAAATACGTAACGGCGGTACATGTATTACGTTACTCCCCAACACTGCCGGCAACCTTCCGATTACAAGACGAACACCCAACTCTCGAGCCACGATCGCCCCCACGATCGATTTTTGTATACAAGTTCAGTGTGACAGACTGTAAAATGGGAGAAATGATTATTTTCCAACTTTTCTTTATTAAGAAGTAAATTGTCTGTCAACACAAGGCGCGTTTGCACTGTGAGGAGCTACAATTGCTGGTACCATCAGAAGACACATGTTGAGTGTGTTTTATGTCTTCTGCAGAATAAACCACGAACAGCCAACCTTTCTGATTGTGATTTATGAAGAGAGGCGTTACACCTGCAGGTGAAGCGATGGGGAGTTGTGTTCAGTGAAGGAGAGGCGAGGCAGAGTAACGCTGCGTAGAGACAAAAGTGGACGAAAGAGAGGCAAACTTGCGGCTCCAGAAGTATAATTGTAACGTAATGTAGTAACATATTGTCACACATCTCGTATAAAACAATATATCGATATATTTAAAAACACGATATATCGCCCAGCTCTAATGTTTACTTTCGTTTTCTCATACCTTGGAGTTTAAAGTGCAGTTTCACTGGTTCACAGTGGCAGAAAGGGGAAGTCACTGGTCTGCTCACACAGACGTCTGTGACTGAAGAGTGTAATGCTGGGCCTTCTAGCTCGGCTCTGCCTTGATGCTGGTGCTGGTTAAATGACATAAGAGAGTTCAAACACACGAGTCGGATGATGCCTCGCAGGGAGCGGCTTCACCCGGAGGTGGCAGGGAGAGGGAGGTGCTACGCTGGGATGGATGGTTCTCTTTTGTCGTGCTGCATCACATCCCCTTCACTTACGTAACCGAAGGAAATGTGTTATAGAGGAGGCAGGACAGAGATGCTCACACTGAGGCCCACTCTGCCGCTCAACGAAACACACTGTGAGCTGTGTGACGGGGAGCCCTCCGCGAGGCTCGGAGAAAAGCATCGTCACGACATCCTCACAGTGTGAGTGTATGTGTGTGTGTGTGTGTGTGTGTGTGTGTGTGTGTGTGTCTGTGTGTGTGTGTGTCTGTGTGTGTGTGTGTCTGTGTGTGTCTGTGCGTGTGTGTGTGTGTGTGTGTGTGTCTGTGCGTGTGTGTGTCTGTGTGTGTGTGTGTGTGTGTGTGTGTGTCTGTGTGTGTGTCTGTGTGTGTGTGTGTCTGTGTGTGTGTGTGTGTCTGTTTGTGTCTGTGTGTGTGTGTCTGTGCTGCAGTGTGAGTCCTCTGCAGTCAGCTCAAACACATCACGCTGATATTGTCATACATGCTGCCCTGACCAAAAGCCTCCTGACTCATGTGACCTGAAGCAACCAATAAGAGCAGAGATGCAGACAGACACACCCCCCACCCATTCTCAGAGTGAAGATAAAAATATTCAGCCAATCACCATCTTCCAGCAGGACTCAAACTACAGACCTCAGACACACAGTTTCTATCTGCTCCACCGTCCTCCACCCTGCTGCCACCTCCTCCTCTGCAGCTTACAAGTGCCTTCTTCAGCCTCAGCTGACTGCAGCTGACTGCAGGTCTCAATCTTATAAACAGGACATTGTCATAATGACTGAAACCAGCCCACTGAAGGAGCAATGGGCGGGAGGTCAGTTCGTTACGTTACATCTCTCTTCACCATCCCAGTCACAGAAGCGTTGGAGGTAGTTCGTAAGAGATTACAGGATGACCCCAACCTCAGCAGCAGGACCACTCTCAGCATCACCAAGAGTGTTTGAACTGTGTCTCATTCCACCTACTTCACACACCAGGGTCAGTCCTACAGGCAGAAACATGGGTGTGCCATGGGCTCCCAGTTTCACTCATCGTGGCCAATTTGTACATGGAAGAAGTGGAAAAGAGGGCTTTGCTCTCCTACCCTGGAACACCAATGGTGACCAGTGGTCATGGCATAATTATGATTAAGGAACTGACCTCCCAGCCCATCGTTCCTTCAGTGGGCTGGTTTCAGTCATTATGCAAATGTTTATAAGGTTGAGACCTGCAGCTGAGACTGAAGACGTCACCTGATGATGACGAAACGTTTCTCCCACAAACGCTACGTCCAGATGAACAGAATCAACTTTTGGAGATTTCCTTACCTGGATGATTGAGATGCATCAAGACATATGACGACATAGCCTCTGTGACATCACACAGAGCAGGAGTAGAAAAAGTGTGTCAAACAGAGTGTTGGGAACAGAGGCATGGCTCATTTCTGACGTTTTTCTTTTTAGGTAGGTCAGAATTTTATCTCAGGAAGTGTTTTCTAAAATATTGCTGTCGCCTCTCACACGCTCTGGGCTTTCCACTCATCTCTTTCCACCTTCTTAGCAACAGGTAACCAGGGACTTCCAGATGTCTTTCCTCCAGTTTTCCAGGTCCTGCTGTGGGATCTTCAGGCGCTCTCGGGCCAGACAAATTATATAATCTCTGTGAGTCGTGATCTGGGATCAGCGTCACAGACAAACACATCCTGCAGATGATGGGTGGAGGTAGAGCAGGTCATCTACTGATCAGAAGGTCGGTGGTTCGATCCCAGGCTCCCCCGGTCTGCCAGCCAAATATGGGCAAGATACTAACCACAAGCATGTCTGCGATGCATCCATCAGAGCGAATGTTACCTAGTTAGACCCTAAAGAAGAAAGTGCCCAACGGGTGTTGGTGATGGATGGGTGGGTGGAGCATGTTTGAGCGTAGAAAAGCGCTGTGTCAGTCCATTTACCAGCTCATGAGCGGGAACTCTGCTCCAGCGCACCTCCACCTGAACATCACACCCCCTCCAACCAAACTTCACACCTCGACCTGAACATCACACCCCCTCCAACCAAACGTCACACCTCCACCTGAACATCACACCCCCTCCAACCAAACCTCACACCTCCACCTGAACATCACACCCCCTCCAACCAAACCTCACACCTCCACCTGAACATCACACCCCCTCCAACCAAACGTCACACCTCCACCTGAACATCACACCACCTCCAACCAAACGTCACACCTCCACCTGAACATCACATCCCCTCCACCTCCACCCAAACGTCACACCTCCACCTGAATGTGTTTCAAAGGGCTGAAGGAAGAGGAATCCCCACCCCCAGCTCAAACAGACAGGTGGGCACACACACACACACGCATTCTCGTTTTCATATCTTAATGAGAGCCCCAGCTGCTTACCGGAGCCATCAAAAAGAAACCATAACCAGCATAGGGACGGTTAGTACCCACAAAGACGTCTAAACACGCACACACGCGCACACGCACGCGGACTCACTTGCCCACGAAGTTCTCGAGCACCGAGCTCTTGCCGGCGCTCTGACCGCCCACCACCGCGATCTGCGGCAGGTCGAGGCTGGAGTTCTGGCCGATGGCGGAGAAGGCATCCTGCAGCCGGTTCACCAGCGGGATCAGCTCCTCCATCCCCCGGTTCCCCATGGCGGAGAGGCGGGCGGAGACAGGCGGAGGCTGCCGGTGTGTCTCGCTGCTGCTGTGACCGATCAGCGGCCGATGATCGATCACAGGATCGATCGATGCTGATGATGCTGCTCCAGCTGTGACCTTCAGCTCTTTCTCCTCCTTCTCCTCCTCTCTGCTCCGCTGCAGGGAGGCTCCAAGCACGCTCGCAACCACACACTTCCGGTGCAGCCCTTCACAATAAAACCCCAGGCAGACAGGTTTGTAGGTTCAGACCCGGAGCGAGTGCTCGCTTCACCTGCTGGTGACGGATGCTGAGCACATCACCTGGTCAGGTGCAGGTTTTGTTTTCTCTGATGCCTTATTGTCACCAAACTGAGCTTCAGGCAGCGTGATGATGAAGGCCAGCTTCAGCAGGTCTCACTGCATGTGTATTCATGTTCACATGTTCACGTTCGTGTGCTGATCTACTGCTGCAAACACAGAACACACACCTGAACACCTGATCAACCAATCACTCTCTCTGATCTGATTTCATGTCTCCTTCATTGGGCGGTGGGACAGGAAGCTGTAATGTTTCCATGGATACCGTCTCTAAAGTCTCACATGACAGCAGCTCTGAGCCTCAGACACAAAGTCATTGTCTGCCATTCTGTATCATAGCACTCGGTCACAAATCCCCAGATTAACGATACTCTGCTTGTTCTTCTGTCAGATTATTTACCTGGTACGGATTTTCAGGTTTGATCATCAACCCAGCTGGGTTGGGGTTATATCGCCCCCTGCTGGTTTCTCTGAGGCACCTGTCCAGGTGTGACTTAGCCTCTCAACGCTGGGTTTTCTTCACGACACATTTGTCGAAACAACGAGCTGCAGACACGACAGGAAGTGACACGTGCTCTGCTTCTTACCTTTGCTTGCCTCGCTGTCATTGTCAGTTTACAGACTTTTCTTGTCACAGATTCAGATTTTTGGATTTGTGTCAGGAGGTATATTTAACAACACGTCAGACTGCTGTACTTTTACTGTGAAAGAACCAGTCCTGACGTCCGGTACAAACCTGCAGCAGGTTGCAGTTCCCCGGTGGGGCGACGGGGGCGCTGCAGATGATCTGTTCAGATGAAACCAAAACTGATCAATAACGATCAGCAGGAGCAGCTCTGATGATGAAACATTACTTACTGATTATGGATACAGGGAGCCAATCAGATTTGATTTTATTTTTATTTAGGACATGTAAAAGAAATTTACAATGTATGTAAACATACCAGATTATTATATTTCCATCTGTTGTCCATAAAACATAAAAAATAGACATAATTCATAAAAAAATTCATCATTCATTCATAATAAAAACTCCATCACCAAACTCACACACACCATTCTGTTCCCAATAAAACATTAAAACTATACAACTCACACATGATCACACACTTGATTTGTCCATAAGCAGATTTTAACCTTTGCCTTAAACAAGTTGAATGTTGAGCATAAACACGTCTCAGCGGGTTGTGGCTCGAGTGGTCTGAGCTTTCTTTACGCCTAATAAACTGCTTCGGTGGTGGTGGAGCAAGGGAGTGTAAGACTTTATCTATTAAACACACTCTTTTAAGTTTCACTAAGTTATTGAAGTTCAGTAATTTATGTTTTTTGGTGGGGGGAAGTCGGTTTTTTGTCAAGTAGTTTTAAACGTCTTTTATAAATGTTTTCAATAGTTTTAAGTGTTGTTGGACAAACAAGAGACCAGGACGTCAAACAATAGTCCATATGAGAGACGATCATTGAGTGAAAATAAGTTTTTGCAACATTCATATTTAAATTATTACGTATATGATTAAAATTTAGATTGTTAAATTTAAGTACCTGGGACACTTTATTTATGTGACTCCTGAAGGATAATGTTGGGTCTAGAATGACCCCAAGATGTTTAAATTCTGGAGCTAATTCAAGCTCTGCTCCATCCAGGAATATGTTTGACTGCTTCAGGTTTCAGGGGCGTTTTGAAAAATACATGCAGACAGTTTCTGTTCAACATTAGAGTCCTCCAGCCAGCTGTGCATTAATGCTAAAGCAGCTGTAAGATCTTTTGCCCCCTGCTGGACACTATTTGCTTGCGTATATATAACTGCATCACCCGCATACATTTGAGCAAATATATTTGGACAGACTTCAGGTAAGTTATTGATAAAAAGAGAGAACAATAAGGGCCCAAGAACAGATCCTTGAGGAACCCCTGTATCACAGTCTAAACATGGAGATTTAACCCCGTCCAACACCACACACTGTTTCCTGTGTGAGAGATACGAGGAAAACCACTGAAGAGCCTGACTGGAGATATTACACTGAGTCCATCTGGACAACAATATCTGATGGTTTAGTCGAAAGCCTTCCTCAGATCTAAAAATACAGCTCCAACACAGGGACGCTCGTCCAGCAAGCTCTTCAAGTTCTCCACTAACAGACACAGGGCAGTATCTGTGGAGTGATGTGCCCGGAAGCCAAACTGCAGTGGATGTGATGAGGGTTGGTGTTTTCTAGGTGAGCAGTGAGGAGTTTAACCACCCACTTCTCAGCTATTTTAGATACGACCGGGAGTTTGCTTATGGGGCGATAATTAGCCATGTCAGTCTTCACACCTGCTTTGAAAATTGGTGTAACTGCAGCAATTTTCCAATCTGTTGGAACAACGGAGTGTTCGAATGACATATTCAAAACATGAGATGTTGGACGTACGAGCAGATCCAGATGTTCCTTCAGGAAGTTTGTGTTAATACCAAATACATCAAGTGCTTTTGATTGTTTTAAACATTAGTTTAGCAACTTCAGTGTCTGAAATATGAGTGATGGTGAACAAATTTTGACCAGATTCATCCTGTGTGCATGAATCTGCGCTGGGATCGATCGATCGATCAATCAATCGATCGGTCGGTTGATCGATCGCTCGCTCAAAACCTTTTTTTGGTGAAACTTTCAAGGACACCACGACAGACGGCTGTCAGCACACTTTTATTGTCTCACACATGAAACTCTTCATCATCATCATCAATTATACAAAGCTTTTTTATACTGTCTGCTCAGTGCACCAAAAGTATGTGGACAGGTGTTCCCGCCAAAGGGAGGAGGGACTTCGATGTGACACTCGCCATGTGAAAGCAGCAGGAAGTCCATCAGACCAGTAAAGTTTCATCCAGTGAAGCTGATAAACAGTCGCTCTCTTTCACCAAAAACTAAGCAACATGGTTGCACGGTGATTGACAACATTTAGGGCGGGGCTAATGATGAATGAGGACTCGCCACCATGAGGGTTTCTCTGGTCGTGTCCAAATTCATGGGCTGCATCCTCCTGAGGACCCGGCCTTACGTGGGCTGCATCCTCAGAAGGTCGGGTAGGCCGGAAGTACACGGCTGTGAAATGTGACGGTCTAGCCTTCTGATTAGCGTCACCGCTGTGTGGGTGGAGTTTAATAAACTCGGCCGTCTGCTCCTTGCTGTCTAAAATATAACAGGACACTGGAGGAAACTCTCGACCGTCTCACACTTCTGTTTAATCAGTTTTCTGTTTGACGTTTATTCAGCTGTGTGAAAACCACCCGAGGGATTAATAAAGTTTTATTTAATCTAATAACTTTGATCTCAGCCAAACCGATTTACTCACGAACAAACAAAACACTGAAAAAAGCCCAA
>NC_142115.1:38730000-38780000 GCF_056152115.1 Neolamprologus brichardi
GCCCACAGTCACAGTCCCTGCCAGGAGAGCGTCACACCTGGAGGACCTGAGACAAAGATTGCTCAGGTCATGAGTGTGGACAGCATGGCAGCAACTACCCACAAAGCACTGGCATCCCTGAGCATTATTAGCATTACTAGCAGCTGTGTACCTGTCATGGTAGTATTACCTGTGGTGCCTGTCTCATCAGGTGATCCAGGAAGTCCAGCCAGCAGAAGAAATTGATCATGTGACCCACAGACTGTGAGCTGGGGTCAGTGCTGAGGCGAGAGAACTGAGAGCTGAGGGGAAGAGGACATGCTGCAGTACACCAGTCTGCAGTACTGCATCGTGCACTACTGTGTGTGTGCGTGTGTGTGTTCTTACCTCCAGGGCGTGTGAGGCCAGCTCTGCAGCTCTGCAGCGTCCTCCATAGGCAGCAGGGAGTAGAGGTCCTGCAGCCTCACAGCCAGCAGCTCTCCCAGCTGGGTGTGAGTGCTCAGCAGCTCCCCTGAGGACCCAGCCTGCAGCCCGCAGAGCAGCAGGAGGCTCTCGTGGGCCTTCAGACACACGGAGGTGCTCTGTGAAGGGACAGTGATGAAGCGCTCCGTCGTTAGTGCAACACACAGTGTCGCTGCCGCCGACTGCGATTGGTCAGAGCTCACAGTGCTGCGTGCTGACGTCTCTGCTCGTCAAAACTTTCTGCCATCTTTCATTTTCCAGTTATTCAGACGGCACCTGAATGCACCGCGAGATGTTCGGGTTACTGACCTGGCTCTTAGTGAGACCGAGCAGGGCCCTCAGCAGACAGCTCTCTGATTGGATGGGGCCGCAGGGCAGCGGAGGATCTGTCCCCCGACTGGATGCCTGCATGCTGCTCTCTGATTGGTCAGAGCTCAGTGTACTGCTTACTGGTTGGTCTGGAAGCTGAAAGCAAAGATAACAGTCATGTGATAATGAGCTCACATCACGTGACAGGAAGTGGACCTAAGACCTTCTGAGGTTACCTGTAAGACGTATCTGAGCGTGTGGGGATCCTGCTTCACTCTGGAGCAGACGACCAATAGGAACTGAGCTTCCTCCTTTTCAGTCTGGGAACCAGGAAGCGCACAGAGGCAAATCAGCTTCTATGGGGCGGAGCACATAGTGACATCGTCAGCACAGGCAGTGGTAGACAGAAAGTGAAGAAAGGTTAGCTTTATTGGGAAGATTTAAATAAGCAGCTTGAGCTGCAGTGTCCTCAGGTGTCCTCAGGTGTCCTCAGGTGTCCTCAGGTGTCCAGGCTTCAGGTCTGTCCCCCAGGTGGCTGAGAGATAAAACGCTGCCTTGTTTCCTCTGTGCTGTGCTCAGGTGGAGCGTCTCACCTGCCTACGCTCTGACGACCTCACTACACTGTCTGTAACCTAAACTTCCTGCTGTGTGCGTGTCACTGTAAGCCGTGTGAGGACTGACAGGTACAGACGAGCCTCTGCAGTGTAGATGTTCCACCTGGTTTACCTGCACAGGTCTGTAGACGTTCACCAGCTGCAGCAGAGGCTTCTGCACCTGAGACAGGAGCTTGGAGAAGAAGAGGAGCACCTGCTGGGACATCCCTGGAGGATACTGAGAGAGGACAGAAGCGTTACAGTGTTAGCTCACAGTTCAGTTTCTGCTCTGAAGCTAAAACTGGATTCAGCACAGAGACCCTCACCTGGAGACAGGTGTTCCTACAGACTGTAAACAAACAATGGCTGCTTCAGACTAAATCTGGAGTCTTTGTAAAGCAGACTATTCTTGCTGTAAAACCTGATCTCTGAGCTCTAAATCAGGACTTCACCAGCTGATGTCACAATGTCTGCTTCCATCGTTCATATACAGTCTGTGGGTTACTCAGGAAAGATCCACCAATCAGAGCTGTGAGCTCCCAGCGCTACAGGCCATAAAACTTGACCACGCAGCTCAGTCTCAGTGCCAGGTACTAAAACAGGAAGTAAACAGCGAGCTGTTCCTCTAAGATGTGCAGGCTAGCCTTTCAGACAGGAAGTGACCTCATCAACCTGAACATTTATGACTGAAGAGCAGGATCATCATCATCATCCTAGCCTGCAGCTTTCACTGTATCAGTGAGTGTGCGCACTGCAGCACCGTTACCTGAGCCTTCCCCAGTGTGCACAGAGTCTCCAACAGCTTGTGCTGCAGCAGGTACTCCATACAGGCTCCTGTGTCCTCCACGGCCTGATCAATACAGACAGGACAGTCAATACTCTGATGGATATGCTGATCAATACAGAGTCACACTGACGCACCTGCTGCTTCTCCTCGTACACCAGGATGTCCAACATCTGTCTGAGATGCCAGGGGATGTCCGTCTGTCTGACAGGACGACTGTCATCTACACACACACACACACACACACACACACACACACACACACACACAGCAGAGGAATTCAATTGGCTGGTTGTGTGGCTGTGGTAACAACTAGCTGCAGGTTAAAGAGCCTCACCTGTCGTATCGATATAATAATTGGTGATTGATTTCCAGTGATCGACAAACGAGTCAAACAGCTCCACCGTGGGCTCCCTCTGACAGACAGGTGAGATGTGAGGCGGAGTCAAAATGAGTTTTTTAAGAATACTTAACAGACAGGAAGTCCAGAAAAAGCCACAGAGATGTGGTGTTTAGAAAAACTGTGTCTCAGCTGTTGTCCCCCATTATGGATGGAGATCTCACAGTCCAAGAAGGCTAACCAAGACCTTGGTGGTGTTGGACAGCAAAGCCCTGTTTTCCACTTCCTCCATGTACAAGTTGGACACACTGGGTGACACTGGGCAACCCATGGCACACCCATGTTTCTACCTGGAGCACCTTGTATGTGAAACATGTGGAATGAAGACACAGTTCCAAGAGCAAACACATGTCAGCTGACACTGAAGAAGTCACCCGGACGATGACAAAACGTTTCTCCCACTGAAACGCTACGTTCAGATGAAGATTTGGGGGGGCATTTCTTTACCTGGATCATTAAGCATGCATCAAGCCAGGGAACCAATCAGAGTGCTTCATCAGCCCTGACCTAAACCAGCTGAGTACAGATCCATAAAGCTGATCGTACCTTCATGTTCTCTGTACTCACTGGTTGCTTTGCCTTCAAACGGCCTGGTTCCGATATAGATCAGAACTTGTTGGCTGAATCAGCCAATTACAAGTGAGCTCCTGTCAGCCCCTCCCACGGCGGCTGACATCACAGCTCTGAGCACAGCAGCTTCTGTTTTGGTTCCAGCAGCTGTAGAACTTCATGTGCTGACCAGGTCACCTGTCTCGATCAGTTCACTAGGTTTATTTATAAAGCTGGTTTTAATTGATTTTAAAAAGCTTTACTGGTATACTCATTAGGTGACAGTGGAGTACAGTAACAGCTGGCACACATACCTGTCTGTCCTGTCTCTACCTGTGCGTGTTCCTGAGCCCTGACACAAACCTATCTCCAGCAGGTAAACACGTAAACACCTGGAGTACTCTGAAGCTAACGTTAGCACCTGTTAGCTTCTGTGTTTATGTGTCGGTGACAGCAGATTGGTCAGGGTCAGCAGTGACAAACAGCTCATCCGAGTGACTAACTTTGTCCAACTTTTCACGAAGCTAACAGCAGCTAACTAACTGCTAACTCACCGTCTCCAGCGCGTGCAGCAGCATGCTCGTGAACCTGCCGAACGTCTCCATTTTCCCGCCTAAACCGAGCGACCCCAGCCGACCGTCAGCCCGATTATTCCCGTTTATTCCCGGTTTTCTGCGACATGTCGACCAGCTGTGCTAACAGCTGAGCGCTCCGTGTCAACCGGAAACCTCCACGTAAACACATCCGATCTGAACTTTCACAATAAGACAAGGCCGTCAACGTAACGTATGCTGAGATTTCAGAATAAGAGCTTCAATTGACTATTTATGACACAACAGTGGTGAGTGTTCCCACCTTCTGCTCTTTGTAACTTAACGCCATCTTTCCGTTTTCGAGTTTTGGACATCAATTTTGGAGTATATCTTCTTCTATATCTTCTATCTACAACCCCACATCCGGTCTCAAACCAGGAAGTTAGCGTTTTCTCGTGCACAGGGTCAATAATAGTTAAAAACAATCAATTTGAGAGTCGTCGGCTGTAATTAGTTTTAGTAATCAAATTAATTCTAAAAAAGTTCAGCATTAAAGTCAGTGTTAGAAAGCATGATGACCTGCCTCTATCAGTCAGACAGTCTGCCGTGAACTTTCAGTTACATACGAAATTTTAAGGAATCACTGATTATTGTGTGAACATCGTAAATAAAATATGTTTAGTTATAAATAAAGTTTTTGAGTAGTTTGAATTCCGATTTCGTCACAGGTCACATGTGGATCAATCAGAGACACGCTTCTAATGCATTCTGTTCATTTCTGTATGAAAACATGCAGAAACATGCAGAAGACTACAACGACCTAATTGCACCTGGAGCCGCACGGACAGCATCAGAGGGACGCTCAGCTGGTCTGAGCATGTGCATCATCACAGGTGAGGTGAGGGAGGGGCTTCCGAGGTAAAAGGCGCTGCAGCCCCGCCCTCTTCTATCAGAGAGTCAGGTGGAGCTCAGCGAGGACGTCCAGGTGAGTTCCTCTATTTCAGGTGAGTTTCTGTGACATCATTTCGAGCCTGTCATCAAGGTGATGTTTGTTTTTCCGCAGAAGCTCTTCATCCTCCTCATCTTCTCCACAGTCAGTCTTGCTTCTCAGTAACTGCTCAGGTGTGTTTCCTCTGTGCTCGTTACCTGTGATCAATGAGGAGGCATTTGCTGTCTGTCGGGTTTTCCTCCTCCTGCTTTCAAACTTCTTGATTTCAAATGTTTAAATATAGAAAACCTTCTTCACTTACGGTTTCTGTGAATGCCGCAGAGGTGAGATGAACACACACACACACACACACACACCATGCTAAAACATGCATGTCAAAACCAACTGTGTGTGTTGATGCAACCTGAACAGGTTGAAACTTGATAGATGTTTTCATACAGCCTCAGGGTTGGACGACCCGTGAGCTGTCAGGTGTGTTAGCTCATGTTTGCAGGTGTCAGAATTGGCACAGGTGTGTGTTTGGCTGTGTCCCAATTCAGGGTCTGCAGCCTTAAAGGCCGCATTTTAAGGCCGATTACGTCACCGCGACGCGACGAAGGCTGTCCCAATTCGAAGGCTGCTCGAAATGCGACCTTCAAATGCGTCCTTCATTTCCCTGAATTTTAAGGACGTGGCGGTGTAGACTTCGTGGCCCAACATATCCCAGAATGCATAGCACGGCGGTGGGTGTGGATAATTTTGCTGAAAAAAAAAAAAAAAAAAAACGGTGGATGAGGGGCGCCGAAGAGTAAACTTTAAGGAAGTACTGAATATTATGTCACTTATGTGCAAATGTTTAATAATGAAGAACATTAAAACATTACTGTTGGCCACATGTCGGCAAAGTCATGTGACATTAGTGACGTTTGTACTAACTTGGTTTTAAAGCCTTTACTTTAAATATACGTCGTTCAATAGCTGAGCTTAATCAGAGAATGATCAAAGCTCATGTAGAAACAAACAAATGAACAAAAGATTTTCTCCTTCATTTCTGTCAAACAAAGCTGTATGAAACGTTTCCAGCTGTTAGTATCATGGTTGCTAGGCAACCTGGGCAGCGCGACGGAGGCTAGACCGTCCCATTTCACAAGCCTCGCACTTCCGGACTTAGTGGTCTTTAAGTACGCGGCCCTTGAGGTTCGTTGAGGCTGCAGACCCTGAATTGGGACACAGCCGCCGTGTGTGTCAACCTCGCCCTGTGAAAAAGGAAGTGCACACAATGAACCAGCTACTGCAAGAGGAACACAACGCTGTTAATACGACACACACACCATGCTAAAACATGCATGTCAAAACCAACTGTGTGTGTTGATGCAACCTGAACAGGTTGAAACTTGATAGATGTTTTCATACAGCCTCAGGGTTGGACGACCTGTGAGCTGTCAGGTGTGTTAGCTCATGTTTGCAGGTGTGTCAGAATTGGCACAGGTGTGTGTTTGTGTGTGTCAACCTCGCCCTGTGAAAAAGGAAGTGCACACAATGAACCAGCTACTGCAAGAGGAACACAACGCTGTTAGTACCACACACACACACACACCTGTGCTATGGGAGCTGCTGTGAAATTCATCATCCAACAGCTCTGAGCTTTACATGTGTACAGCAGCACACACCTGTTTGTCCTGTGACTGATTTTAATGTTTTCATGACTTGGGGTTAGCCAGAGTAAGTAAATCTGATATTGTGGGTGGGGATTAGATACACGCCACTGGTTAATGCGTCTGCCACGCCCCTTTCAGTGAAACGTTTTCAGGTTGGACTGTTTTCTTTTCTGTGGCTCCGCCCCTTGTAGGTGACATCATGGTATCCCATTCAGAGTTTGAGCGTGCAGGGAAGGAGGCGGGGCTTCAGGTGTGGCGGGTGGAGGACATGGAGCTGGTTCCTGTTCCTGAGAGCCTGTATGGCCGGTTCTACATCGGCGATGCGTACCTGATCCTGAAGAGCACGAGCAACCGCAGCGGTGCCTTGCAGTACGACCTGCACTACTGGCAGGGTACTGCAGTATTTCACGTGCTGATACTACTGCTGGAGAACATGTCGTAGTGACAGTCAAAATAAATGTAAACGGGAAGTGGTGTAGCACTGTGACTCGTGATACTGAAGTACTTGGTGGTGTTGGTGGTGGTTGCAGCTGACCAGCTGTTCTGCTCTATGATTGGCCGACTGTGTCTCAGGTTCAGCGTGTTCTCAGGATGAGAGCGGAGCGGCGGCTATTCTCACTGTTCAGATGGACGACTTCCTGCAGGGGGCGCCGGTCCAGTACCGCGAAGTACAGGGCTACGAGTCTGGTACCTTCACCGGGTACTTCAAATCTGGTCTCACATACATGGTAACTACAACACAAGTACTACTAGGGGTGCAACGATACTCGCATCGATATTGAACCGTTCGATACAGTGCTTTCGGTTGGGTAGGCATATGTATGAACAATACAACATTTTTAATTTATTTTATCAACTTTTCTTCTGACGGTGCTGTCTGTGTTGAGAGCTCAGTGGATCTGCGCTCGACTACTCCGCCTAGGCTGCACTGTCGAGTGCAGATCCACTGAGCGCAGCGCAAGCTAGCAAGACAGAAGCTAAGCTCGTTGCAACATGGCAAATTGAACCTCCCCCACCCTCATTCAGATCTGGCGTTTGGAACTATTTTGGTCTTCATGTGACGTATGACCCTGAAGGTAAGCACGTCATGGACTAAAGTAAAACAGTATGTTGGATGTGCCAGCAATGCTCAATTACATTGGTGGGAACTAGTGTGTTAGCGCAGTTAGCTCGTTAACGTGTTGGCCGTCCAGCCCCACGCACGGGCGATCCCCGGTAGCTCGTTAACGGAGATTTGCCGTGTTGTGGCGTTAACGTCATTTCAGATTAACGCTGACAGCACTAGTGGGAACACAACGAATATGACTGCACATTTACTCCGACATCATCCTCGTGCAAAGACAAGTGGAAGCAGACAAAAACAACAAGCACGCATGCTACAAACTTTACCCGAGTCATTTAGACAGCCGTTAGCACATGATTCTCCTTATGGGGACCTGATATGTTTAATATGCTGCTGAGAATATAGCCCAGAAGAAGCGTATAGTAGAGCTTTTATTTTGGAAAGAGACATTTCTCTGTAATAAACTCTCTCTTCCAAAGATGAGTGATTCCTCGATCAGATTTATTATTTTATTACTTTGTTGTTTCAGCAACATTAAATTAAAACTGTACTTTTTAGTTAAAATATATATTTATAATTTTAATAAATGACAAATTAAAAAGGCATGAACACTTTTTTTGTATCAAAAAAATATCGAACTGTGAATTTTGTGTATCCTTGCCCCCCTAATTACTATGTGTACTTACACTGATTCTGTGCTCATTAATGAGCTCATTCTAAATGACATCACTTCCTGCCTGTCTGGAAACAGAAAGGGGGCGTGGCCTCAGGGTTCAAGCACATGGTGACCAATGATGTTGATGTTAAGCGACTGCTGCATGTCAGAGGTCGGCGTGCTGTCAGGGCGACGGAGGTTCCTGTCAGCTGGGACAGCTTCAACCAGTCAGATAGCTTCATTCTGGACCTGGGACAGGTGAGGCAGGGGCGGGACAGGTGTGAGAGGGTGGTACAGCCGTAAACCTGTTTTTCTCTACAGGAAATTATTCAGTGGTCTGGTTCCCACAGCAACCACTTTGAGAAGCTGAAGGCAACCATGGTGAGTACTGACATCACCTAATTACATCATCATTTTATGACGTCACAAAGCAGAATACCCGATTAATTAAGTCTTCGACAGATGTCTAAGGGTATCCGTGACAATGAGAGGTGCGGGCGGGCTGAGCTCCAGGTCTGCGATGAAGGGGCGGAGCCAGAGAAGATGGTAGAGGTATGCAAATCGTGTGTAGTGATTTCATCACAGACTCCTTTACAGAAACGCACCACAGCTCAGTCCCTCTGGCGTCCAGCAGAAGCAGCAGTGAGGCACATCTACAGCCTGATACAGAAACTGTTCTGCTGTTTAAGCTGCAGTGCATGATGGGACGTTCAGCTGACCTTTCACTGCTCTCTGTGTTCAGGCTCTCGGGGAGAAGCCGGAGCTTTCCGAGTCTCAGGCTGACGACACCGAGACGGATGCCTCCAACAGGAAAGCGGCTTGTCTCTACAAGGTAACAAACTCTGGTGTTTCTCACCTGGATCGTCATCCAATCAGCTCTCCGTGGCTGCCCGTGATGTCTGAAGATTTACACGCGACTCGTCTCAGGTGTCGAATGCAGGCGGAGACCTGGAGGTCACCGTGGTGGCCGAGGAGAGCCCGTTCTCCCAGAATGCTTTGGTGTCCAGCGAGTGTTTCATTCTTGACAACGGAGCCAACAGACACATCTTCATCTGGAAAGGTGAGCACAACAGGTGTGAAACCAGCAAGACCCACTGACAGGCCGGGAACTCCTCATGGAGAGGGAGCGCTCGTTTTTCCACCTGTGAATAAACTGAACGTCCGGAGGTCACCTGACTGTAACACCTGCCGGTCCAAATTAACCGCGTGCGTGTGTGCAGGTAAAGATGCAAACTCGGAGGAGCGTCACGCTGTCCTGAACACCGCGGAGTCGTTCATCTCAAAGATGAACTACCCCAGCTTCACACGGGTAGACACACACACACACAGTCTCACCTGAGATGAGCGGCGTCAGGAAACAGCTGATCCGATTTTCCTGTCCTACCTGTGTTCCCCCCCAGGTCCAGGTCTTTCCCGAGCACGGGGAGGGGCCGCTCTTCAAACAGTTCTTTAAGGACTGGAGGGACCCCAGTGACACGGTCGGCATGGGAACCGCCTACGTGTCCAATAAGATTGCAAAGATGGAAAAGGTAAGCCAATCAGCTTCCAGGACTAAACTGTGCCGAGCCAGAGCAAAGCTGACTCCTGTGATTGGACAGGTGTCGTTTGATGCATCTACGCTCCACCAATCAGAAGGCATGGCGGCGCAGTACGGCATGGTCGACTGCGGGGACGGAGAAAAACAGGTGAGAACACCTGACTGTCGGCAGCTCAGGTACACGTCACCTGACAAGCATGATGTTACTCAGCCCTGAGTAACATCTGCAGGTTTCAGCTCAACGAGAAGCTGAGAGGCTCCTGACCGACGAAACCCGGGCAGCTGCAGCGTGTGACTGACCTCAACGTAAGGCTGGCTCACCTGCAGCTGACTGACCCACCTGTCACCTGTGTGTGCAGGCACACATCGCTGCTGCAGAAGAAAGGACTCTCAGAAAATCTACCGCGTCATAGCGCCTTTCTGACTCTTCACTCTGTTTGTATTTACTCGAGCGGATCCCGGGAGAAGCAAAGACCACCTCGTAAAGCATAACATGTGATGTCGCAGAGCTCTGTGTGCTGAGCAGTGATGCATAAGCAGGCAGGTGCTCGTTCTCTGTGGACGCTGAACAAGCAGAAACCTGTAACGTGCCCGAAAGGCTGGTTCTGCTCAGCTGCACGTTTTCAGTGGGAGAAAATCATCATCATCATCATCATCCTCATCCTCCTTCAGTGTCAGCTGACTGCAGGTTTCAACATTATAAACAGGACATCTGCACAATGGTGAGGTCAGTTTATGATCATTAATATGCAGACTGTCATGACCACTGATCAGACTGTTTAAGGTAGAAACCTGCAGTCAGCTGAGACTGAAGGAGTCACCTGATGACGGTGAAACGTTTCTCGCACTGAAAACGTCCAGATGAGCAGAACCAGCCTGTTTCCTGGATGACTGAGCGCCATCAACAGGGTTTGAAGTACAGTACAAAGTAACTGTCGCCTCCCTAACAGCCACACAATGACAGAACTAGCACTAATATTACTGAAGAACAAACGTGTCAGGCTGTAAACATGCAGCACTGAGTCAAAGCGATGATCGCCAGCAGCTCCCATCATTGGTTGTTTCATTCGTTTAAATACCCTCCACCAGCTGTCCACACACGGGTGTGCCTCTTCTGGTGGTTTCCCCTCACACTGGTCGACCTTCAGATTGTGTCACAGGTTTTCTTTCAAGCTGGAAAGAAATGATCCAAAGTCTATTTCACATAGTCAGACCTCATTTGCATATTTCAAATGTCATAAAACCTCAAAGATGACGAAGATTGCAGACGATGCGTTCACCTGTAGTGTCTCCTGTTTTGTAACTGAGAGGTCTGTGAAAATATGGCACTCGTGACGTTCACACAGCTTCACAGCGAAGTGCCTCGAGGGCACTATTTGGGGAAACTGACCCGAATGGAAATGTGGCCGTTTTTCTTCCTCCAGTCGTACTCGACTAACCGAGCTTGAACGCCACATCATCCTCCTCTCTGATGGAAAACAGTCTCCATTGGTGCCAGGAGAGTTAGCTGTGTCCACAGGTGTGCTGATAAAACATTTGCATGTAAGTCAGACACACTAGCTTATCACCCGGCTGCACTCATTAGTCTACAAACTCAAACACACAGTGGGCCAAAGTTCAAAACTGGAACAAAGTCGGGCTAACGTTAATATTTACTGAAATATTTATTCCTCCAGATATAAGAATCAATCTTTCCTTATGGACTCGTTTTGCTGAAAAACTGAATGTGGAACAAGCAAAGCTTAATTATATATATTAGCTGTATAATACCAGCAGGCCAGCTCTAATAATAGTTTGGTGTGGCTTCGCGGGCCAAATGTAATTAGGCTGCGGGCCATATTTGGCCCGCGGGCCAGAGTTTGACACCTTCGGTCTACACAGAAAGCTCAGGAGCTTCCTGTCACTGAGCAGGACGAAGCCAAAACATAAGAGTTCGTCACACGCAGCAAAGACACCAGCCTTGGTCACACGAAGCACTCTGATTGGATCATTTTGAATGCTCATGTGTAACAGGTAGGTTACACACGCCTCTGTTTGGATTGGACGTTTCTCAGGATCTTGATACAAACATGTAAGTCAGTGACGTCACTTACACGAGGTGATTTTTAATTGTTTTCCAGCTTTTGGGTTTTTGATCTCAAAAAGTAATCTCTCTTTGAAAGCTGTGGCGTCCGTGGTCGCAGAGCCGCCTTACAAACACGTCCGTCTCTGTCCGTAGATTTGGAGGGTCGAAGGCTCGGAGAAGGTTCCCGTGGACTCGGCGTCCTACGGTCAGTTCTATGGAGGAGACAGTTACATCATCCTGTATCGCTACCAGCACAGCGACCGACGCGGGCAGATCATCTACATGTGGTGAGGCGCTGCATGCGTGCTCTCCACAGCAGGAGCCATCTAGTGCTGGAAACCTGCTTCTAATTTAATGTTTTTACTCCCTCTGTAGGCAGGGGGCGGAGTCTACCCAGGACGAGGTTGCGGCATCGGCCTTCTTGGCTGTTGAGGTGGACGATGAGCTGGGAGGAAGTGCTGTCCAGGTAAGCCAGCTGGGAACGCCGAGCCCAACCCTCTGAGCAGGAAAGGCTCTTACTGTTACCTGTGTGCAGGTGCGGGTCATTCAAGGAAAAGAGCCCGCCCACCTCATGAGTCTGTTTGGCGACAAACCACTGGTGGTGTACAAGGGCGGGACTTCTAGAGAGAACGGCCAATCAGAAGCTGCAGACACTCGCCTGTTCCAGATAAGAGCCAATCCAGCAGGAAACACCAGAACTGTGGAGGTGAGGCGAGAACTGGAGACGTTTTAGTCCAGAATTCAAAGTTCCTTTGGTTCAGAGAACGTCCCAGACTGCTGGTTGATGACTTTGAGTCTGAGGGCTCAGACTTTGAGTCCAGAACTTTAGTTTTAGCACAGGAACATTTTGGTCCAAAAGGTTTTGGTTCAGATCTTCACGCCTTGCGTGAAGATCACGTCGAAGATCACGTCGATCACGTCACGTCGTCTGAACCTGCATTGTTAGTCCAGGTGGAGCCTGACTCCTCTGCTCTTGTCAGGTGGAGCCGTCCTCCTCCCGTCTGAACTCCAACGATGTTTTCCTGCTGGTTTTCCCCTCTGGATCCTGGATGTGGAAAGGCAGTAGAAGCAACCCGGACGAACTGAAGGGAGCCGAACAGCTGGCTGAGATCCTGCATGTGACCCCCACCCTTCTGGACGAGGGGGAGGAGCAAGGTGGGGAGGACAGGTGAAATATTTACCAATGTGCACATACTAGAACCATAAACTGACCACCTGCGGTTACAGGTGGATTCTGGGATACGCTGGGGGGGCAGCAGGACTACTGTCGGTCTGCTCGGCTGAAGAACAAGATGGACGCTCATCCTCCGCGGCTGTTTGCCTGCTCCAACAAGACTGGAAATTTCAAGGTCGGTCAGCTCGTCACATGATTGGTTCTCCAGCAGCAAGGCCAACGTCACATCATTGTTTACTACAAAGTTCTAGCAAAGCCAGTTTCATGTTTACAAGATGAATCAGTCAACAATCAGCTCGATGGTTTCAGCTTCAGGTGGAAACTGAAACTTCTAAATCCAGAGACGCCTGCAGGCTCGACTTTATTATATCCTCTTTCAATTCAGTTTTAATTACACAAAATCACAACAATGTCGCCTAAACACACTTTAGACTGTAAAGACAATAAAACAGAAAAGCAGAGGGCCGGCCGTCTGCTGGCTGGGGGAGGAGTGCGGGACAAAGACGCGCCATGTTGGCGTGTTGACCTCAGACCAGGCTCGCTGCTAAACAAATCTTCACAGGTGAATCTGTGTTTCAGGTAGATGAAGTTCCAGGTGAGCTGACGCAGGATGATCTCGCTCCTGATGATGTCATGATCTTGGATACCTGGGACCAGGTGGGCGTCTCCTTCTGTTCATACAGTTAAAGATGTCTGCATCTCTTCGGTGTCCTCACGTCCTGTCCTGCTGCAGGTGTTCGTTTGGATTGGAAACGAAGCTCAGGAGGAGGAGAAGACGCGGGCGGTGACATCAGGTGAGACCGACGGGAGGCTGAAGTGGGCGTTACCTGGCCGTGTGTCCTCTGCGCTGAACTCGTCTAATATCTCGAAGGATCGGTTCAGTTGTCATTTAAAGTCTAAACTCGTAACTTTTGAGGCGTTTGAAATAAAACCTTTTTTTTCCCTGCAGCTGAGCGCTACATCGAGACTGACCCAGCCAATCGTGACCCTCGAACCCCCATCGTGACGGTGAAGCAGGGATTCGAACCGCCGACCTTCACCGGCTGGTTTCTGGGCTGGGAGTTCGAATACTGGTCCATTAGCCCACTCCAGCGCTATCTCCAGGCCCTGTGACCTCACTTCCTGTTTACCTTTGAGCTGTCTGCATGAATAAAAGCTTCTTATCGACATGCACGTCTGTGTGTGATGAGCAGGTAGACGGTGTATTAGTTTATTGGAGCGTCTCTATAAGTACCAACGTGGATAAATAACAATAAGGAAACATGAACACGGAGACAGAAGCCACAGTGAGCACAGCAGAGACAGTCAGTCGTGTGCACGTGTTCACAAACTATTCATCACAATTTAAAGTTTGGACCGCTTTACAATAAAATCTGGTGTTTACATTAAAATCAGAATTCTCTGAAACAACAAACTAGCATCTCTAACTCTCCCACGCCTCGCCCATGTGACCAAAATATTCAAAGCTACGGCAGCCCTGAGGGGCCAACACAATCACTTGGAGTTGTGGTGCTGCTTCTAGTCTTTGTGCTAAGCTAGGCTAACCGGGATGAGGAAGTTTCCGTGAGGCAGCTCGGACACAAAGGTCGGACTGTTCCTTTAAAATACAATCGAAAGTCAAAGCGTCTAAAACAAATGTTCCTCCAGCCTGGAGCCGCGTACAGGTGGGGTTGCTTCATGTCGTGTAAAGTCAAATGTCCATTTTGGTTTCGGGAACGTTTTTCTGATTCGTAACAGGAAGTACCAAAACGTAAACAGGATATGATGTCATACTCTAACTAGTTCAAAGAGAAAACGTGCAAAACAAAAACAGGAAATGAGTTGGATTAAGGTCAGAGGTTCATTTGTAAAAGTCTATGGGTTAGCCCCGCCTCATAAGGCTAAGCACCTCCCTCTCCTTGCAGTGCAGCCAGTTAGAGCTCAGCAGTTGCCAGAGTTGCGGAACTCTCCGTTCTCGGTGATCTGCAGCGATGACGTGTTGCTCGGAGACAGGCCGTTCCTCTGTGATGTCACGGCATAACGCTCCTTCAGCTGAGTTAGAGCCGCCATCAGACGAGTGTTTGCTGCGTCAAGACTCGCAATCCTCTTCTCCTGAGAGTCAGACAGGTGAGACGGGCAGGTGAGAGTAAGCTCAGAACAAACATGTCCACCTGATCTTTAGTCAGCTGTCACAGGGAGGCGGGATTTTACATTTGTTCCTGTTTGTGCTGCTAATACGCTTTAAATATGAAGAACATTAAATATTTTTCACTAACATATTTCACCTAATTATGATGTCGTACATAAAATGTTTTTACAGACATGCATCAAAACTCAGCTATGCTAGCTACCGTTAGCTTCATTCCGGGATGGAGAATAGCTCGAGACGTCTTTTAAGACGCCATAATGACGCTGGAGTAGCTTATGAGCACTTCCACCTGCTTCCACCATCACTGGGCAAAATATGGTCACTTCTACAGTCGTAAACTCTGAGGCTTCAAATACAGATTTCAGGTGATGGAGACGTACCTGTGCCTCTATAATCTTCTGCTTCGAGTCAACCACAGCCTGCATGTCAGAGTGATCCTTCTTTAACTCCTCCTCCACCGCCATCAACCTGCAGGTGATCAGACAGACAGACAGGTGATCAGACAGAGAGACAAACAGAGAGACAGGAAGAGAGACAGACGGGCAGATGGAGAGACAAACAGACTTGAAAGACAGAGAGACAAAGAGACAGGAATAGAGACAAACAGACACACACACACATGGGCAGACAGACAGAGGGACAGAGAGACAGAGGGAGAGACAGAGGGACAGAGAGACAGAGGGACAGAGGGACAGGCACCTGACAGGTGTCAGGTGAAGTTGATTATTTCTGACATCTGAATCGGTCGAGCACAGTGGAGCTGGTGCTGCAGTTCACAGTTCAACCTCTAGGTGGCTGCTGAGGAGTCTTTTTCCTTGTTGTCTGTTTGCTAAGGTGAACAAGCACAACCCTCAAGTACTGTTTCTATGGTAACGCACACAGGTGTTCCCACCTGCTGATGATGCTGTTCATCTGCAGGTCTTTGTCGTCCTGCAGTCTCCTTAGCCGACTCTCTGTGTCCTCCAAACGAGCCTGAAACACACGCACACTGCTATTGGTCTTGCTGTGTCATGTGACTGAGCTGCTCTGCAGGTGGGTCACAGACCTGGTACTCCTGCAGCATTCGCTGATTCTGCTGATCCTGGACCATCAGACGTGCTTCACACTCCTCCTGACGCAGTGCAGCAATGCGCAACTTCTCCTGCAGCAACGCAATCTCCTGCTGGTACTGCACACACACACACACCGTCAGAACCAGCAGGACCAGTAGAACCAGTGTTGACCCAGAGCTTTGAGAACCTTACCTTCTCCACGAGGCTGTCATCATGGCGATCATCCTCAGCCTCACCATAGGAGGAGGTGGAGTTCATGTTGAGCAGCCAGGCTGCCGTACGGTCTAACGCGCAGGGAGACGGAGCCTGGACACACAAACACACCTGAACAGGTACCGCCCACGACCTTAGACAGTCCAGGTATGAGGACCGCCTCCTTGCATCTGATCATTAAATCAGGAACGCCTGAACAAAATGACTCCGTGGTACCGTGGTAACAGCCTAGTTACCTTGGCAGCCGGCCGCTGCTTCTCAGGGCTATCTCCTTTGGACGATGACGACATCTGTCTAAGCCGTGACTGGCTGCTGGTTGGCCAATCAGGGCTCGATGACATCATGCTGCCAGAGGTGGGACGTGGGGGGTAGGCGGATCCTGCACCACTGCCGCCGCTGAGCATGCTGGGAGGCGTCCGGCCTCGAGGAGGTCCGGGTGGAGCTGAGGACGGAGGAGGAGGCTGATCAATTCGTCTCTGGGGGCCCGAGGAGTTCTGCCGGGGTGGGACGGAGCTACCTGAAAGGTGGGAGCAACCAAAGGTAAATCAGACCTGATCCTCAAACTTCAGGCCTCGTCCAAAAATATAAAGCAATCTGCTGGTTGTGAGTGTCGTTGTAGCTAATGGCAAAAACCCACCCACCACTTTATTCACACTCTAGATCTTGGTTTCGGTTTTACCCAGCAGTCTTAGCTAATTATAGGCCAACCTCCAACCTTCATATCAAACATCCTTGAAAGAGTAGTTGTCAAACAGCTAACAGATCATCTGCAGAGGAATGGTTTATTTGAAGAGTTTCAGTCAGGTTTCAGAGCTCATCACAACACAGAAACAGCTTTAGTGAAGGTTACAAATGATCTTCTTATGGCCTCTGACAGTGGACTCATCTCTGTGCTTGTCCTTCTTGACCTTAGTGCAGCGTTCGATACTGTCGACCATAATATCCTATTAGAGCGATTAGAACATCCCACAGAAGCATTTTGAATTTTTCTAACAGGAAGCCAAAACAGGAGAAATATGCTCTCTCTTTCTAGTCCCTGTCAGGACTCTTGCTGCAGCATTTTGGATTAGCTGAAGGCTTTTCAGTGAGTTTTTTGGACATCCTGATAATAATGAATTACAGTCGTCCAGCCTGGAAGTAATAAATGCATGAACTAGTTTTTCACTCTGAGACAGGATATTTCTAACTTTAGAGATGTTGCACAAATGGAAGAAAGCAGTCTTACATATTTGTTTAATATGTGCGTTGAAGGACATATCCTGGTCAAAAATGACTCCAAGGTTCCTCACAGTGTTACTGGAGGCCAAGGTAATGCCATCCAGAGGAAGAATCTGGTTAGATACCATATTTCTAAGCTTTTCAGGGCCGAGTACAATGACCTCAGTTTGATCTGAATGAAGAAGCAGAAAGTTAGCGGCCATCCAGGTCTTTATGTCTTTAAGACATTCCTGCAGTTTAACTCATTGGTGTGTGTTATCTGGCTTCATGGACAGATAGAGCTGGGTGTCATCTGCATAGCAGTGTAAATGTATGCTATGTCTTCTAATGATGCTGCCTAGGGGAAGCATGTATAATGTAAACAGAATTGGTCCTAGCACTGACACACACAAACACTTCCTGTTGCTTCTGACCCCCGACCCTGGACTCTACCTGTGAGTGTCTCGCTGAGGGACAGCGCTCGCCGCGAGTACTCCTCGCCACTGCTGCTGCTCGACATAGCAGACATCCTCTCCCCCCTCTCCCCCCCTGTCAGTCCCACTGACATCTGGGTAAGAAACGCCGGTTTGGTCACCATGGTGTTCCTGTCGTCTGCATTTCCCTGCGACCCCACCGAGCCGTCTGAGGGTGTGGCGTCAGCCTGCTGCTGCTGCTGTGGCTGCCGCGGTGATGTGGTGGTCATGTGATAGACGGGATTCTGGAAGGAGAGGGGGAGGAGCCCCGTCCTGCGCTGCCACTGACCATCGTCGAGGCCGTCGCCAGGGGAGGTGTCATGCAGGTCCACCAGAGACAAGCTGCGGCTCTCGTTGTTCAGCTCGGACCCCTCTCTCCGACCTCCATTGGTCATTTCAAACGGGGCCTCATTCTCATTGGACTCTGAGTAGGAGGAGCTTGGTGCTGGAGAACCCTGCATGCCTGGAGAAAGTGACATCACAGGAAGAGTCAGGGGTGACAGTGTGGTGGAGAAATGGGAACGTGGATAAAGAAGAGAGGTGAAAGGTCACCTGACGCAGGCTGTAGGCTCGACCCTTTAGTGACGAAAAACAAGTCTTTGTTCTCAGGAGTCGGCGAGGGGAGTCTGGTGAAGTCCACCAATCTACACACACACACACACACACAGATAACACGTCAGATATTTAAGCCATGCATCAGCCAGACTCTTCCTGCGCTGGCATGCACAGACAGCTGTGAGCATGTGCAGAAGCTCCATGTGAGAGCCGTCTCTGTTCACCACTGGGGATGCTAATGCTAACAGGAAACACAGGATGCTAACCCTCCATCAAGTCCCATGCCGCCCTGCAGGCCAACAGAGGGATTACAGGTCGCCAGAGGTGGAGAAAGGGGCGGAGACAGGGGGGCTGGGGAGAGAGGGGGCGGAGACACTACACGTTGAGGCTCTGGGGAAGAAACAGATACGCCCCCTGCACTGGCCACACCCCCTGGATTGGCAAGCGCTGCCGATACGTCTCTGAGGATTCGAGGAAGAGGGCCGAGCTTCGACAGGCACGACTGGAGAAAACAGAGAGAGAGAGCAGTCAGGGAGTTACCTGGGCAGTCAGGTGAGTCATCTGCCAGGACAGGTGCATTACCTGGTCGAGCTCAGTCAGCAGGGTGTGCAGGCTGGACAGCTCACGGCCGAGGTCGATGTACCCGTCAAAGCCGGCGGTGTGGTTCAGCCCGTCGGGGTTCGAGATCTCCTGCAGGAAGCGCTGCATGCTGCTCCACTGCCGCTCCACAAAGTCATTCATGAACAACATGTACTCCTCCTTAGTGCCGAACCTGCGCGACAGGTAAGACCGCCAGCGTCAGCGTGCACCACACATACAGTTGGCAGGTAGCCGTGCACAGTGCAGGTACAGAGGCTTCAAAGTAAAAGCTTGGTACGTCACAATAAAAGCCCTGTGCTTCTTCCAGAATACTGGTCCTGAACTCCTTTCAGAATAAAAGCCTTCCACTCCTTCACAATAAATACTCATCACTCCTTCAGAATAAAAGCCCCACGGTCCTTTAAAAAAAGCCCCAAACTGCTTTCAAAATAAATTCTTTTTTAAATTCTTTGCTCCTTTAAAATAAAAGCCTTGGACTCCTTTCAAAATAAAAACCCTGTATTCCATCAAAATAAAAGGCCTACACCCCGTTAGAAAAAAGGCTGCTGTCCTTTCCAAATAAAAGCCCTGTATTGTTTCACAATAAAAGCCGTGGCGTACTTGCTGAAGTTGGCAAGGTTCTGAATCACTTTGGCGATCAGCGTCAGGGTTCTCGCTGTGCGTTCATCAGGGTATTCCTGCATCAGGTCGAATAGTGATGGCGACATCACGGCCGGACACAGGAAGCGCAAGAACAGCGAGGCGCTGATGAGGCGCTCGCTAATGTCTGGCCGTCCTCGATTGCCGCATTCCTGCCGCCATGACCCAAACACCTCCTTCAGCTCCCGGGGGAAGACCCTGAGTGACAATCGGCGAGAGTCAGCGTGTGCCGGCCTGGAGCGCCAGTGGTGTGCGTGATCTGTGTGCGTACCTGTATGAGTCAAGAATTTTGCAAAATGCCAGCTCGCAGCACATCCTCAGGTTGGCCTGATGCTCCGCGAGGTCAGAGGTCGCACAGCGAGACGGGTCCACCTCACAGTTCTCATCAGACTCGTACAGAGCTTTGATGAACTCGCCTGGACACACACACACACACGCACACGCACACACACACACACACACACACACACGCACACGCACACGCACACGCACACGCACACGCACACACACACACACACACACACACACACACACACACACAGCTGATCAATAAATATCACAATAAGCACACAGGGGGGCTTTTGTGTGTTTGTGTGTTTGTGTGTGTGTGTGTGTGTGTGTGTGTGTGTGTGTGTGTGTGTGCGTGTTTGTGTGTGTGTGTGTGTGTGCGTGTTTGTGTGTGTGTGTGTGTGTGTGTGTGTGTGTACCAAGTGCATCCTGTAGGTATTTCTGTCCAATCAGCTTCAGGTATTCCTCAATGCTTTTGGTCGCCAATGTGTTCTCTCTAAAGATCAGCTGGTCGTTGTCACGGCAACGGTCCACCTCTGACATCATCAGGTCGGTCAGGAAGTCCTGCAGTGAGGGGTGAAAGGTCACTGGGCTGAAAGAAGAACAGGTGGTGGTGGTAGGCCAGGTGTAGAGTTCAGGTGTGGTGGGCGGGGTTACCTTGGCCTTGCCCGTGCTGTGCAGGATGTGCACGAGTGCAGCAGCGAGCTCCTCCTTCGCTCTCAGGCTGATTGAGGCCTCCAAGGTGGAGCAGAGCAGCAGGTAGTTGGAACTGATGTACTCCGCAAACTCTTTGTACTGCTCCATCGGCAGGATGACGATACTCTGGTAACGAGCTTTGACCCTCACTGTTGGCACAGACGACTTACCTGAAATCGGGTGGGACAGGTTAAGAGGGTGACACGAATGAGACACCTGACCTCAGCGCACGAGCCCGAGTGGATCTACATACCTCGGATTGTACTGGGCGTGCTCAGCGTGTACCACTTCTCCACCAGCTGTCTGCCAGTCACCGTGGCGACCGGGATGTTGACTAACCCGACGTAGCTGCTTTTGTCCTTCTTCCTCTTCCGGTCGGTGTCCTTGTACAGGTGCAGCGTGATGGAGGCGACGGGTGGGAGGCTGCTGAAATCGAAGCGCTCGCCCCAGAAGATGTTGTCAGTTTTCAGCTTACAGGACGTGCGAGCATAGAGGCTATCATCCAGACACAGCTCGCAGAAGTACCTGCAGCACATGTACTGTGATTAGTGGTCGTGTGAAATGTCGTCCTCATGGATCGAAGGTGCAAACTGTAAAACTACACATAAACTAAGAATAAGTACAGCAGTACTGCGTTTGAATACAAATAAACAGATTCAGTAGTACACAGAATAAATAAATAAATACCTACAGTGCTACAACTACTGTCTGCAGCACACTTCTGCAATCTACAATATAAGTACTGCAATAGCTGTTTGCAGTAAAAGTACTACCATTATTATCTGCAGCACAAGTCCTGCAGTTATTATATGCAGTACAAGTACTATGATTACTGCAAGTGGTCTGAATCACAGTCATCTAATAGAAACTTATTCATTTTGATTGCAGCAGTTTCCTGCTGCGTCAAGCAAAGTGCACGCCAGCGAGGGCGCGCCCACGCCGTGCTCATAGTACAGTAAGTCATTTGTTTCATGTCTCTGTGGACCTCGGCAGGAGAGCTGTGCTGTGGAAACGTCACACTCTTCACTAGTTACACAGCTTTCTTCTTTGCCATGCATGTTTTAACTAAACAAAGTCAGAGATACGTGTTTGGAAATGACAGGAAGCGGGCGCATCTCGTACACGTACAGCAGCTGTAAAAATTGACTGCAGCACCCAGCGCGACACAGATGTTGGGTCCTTTGCTCTAGCTAGCGCCAGCACAGTGCGAGCCACGTCCACCTTTAGAAGGCGTAACATACATTTACACTGCTATGCAGATGACACCCAACTTTATGTGTCCACACACTATCCGGTCGTTCAGTCTGACGTCACTAGCCGTGTCTGGGCCTAAACTCCGCTGCAGCTCCATATATCAAACGATCACTGTGGCATTACTGAGAGTTGAAAAACTGTCTAAAGTCTTTCATCTTTAATAAAATGATTAGCGTTCTGCTCTACCAGGTGTAACAATTGAGTTTAACATCCAGGCATCCATGAAAACGGAATTTATGACATTTAACGGAGTTAGAAGTTAGCAGGAAGTTAGCTCGCTAGCTTCTATCTAAATACAATATAGCATGTCCTGACTGCGGGGTTTTGGAAACAAATTCAAACGTACAGCTCTGTTATCACTTCCAACATAAATGAAGACAGAAAACTAAACAGCAGTGACGTTTGTAGGGTTACTGAAGTTTGGCTAGCTGGTATATAATGTGCTACGTGACCGCTAGCGACACAGCTATGTTAGCATAATATAAACAAGCTAACTTTTTTTCCACTGGATAAAAGTTAACGTGAGTGTTCTCGGTGGTCAGGAACAAATGTAATCACATGGCAGGATGCTGTAAAAGGACCAAACTTCAGCAGGAGAACAACTGAGATAATCCATCCACAATACGAGGTTAGTCATTCATATACTGCTGCATGGGCTGGGCTGTAGCTACATCCTAAGGTTTTAAAAACTGAGCTTAAATAAATGATTAGCGGTAATAAAAGCCGAGGGAGGTCAACAGTGATCACTGACTGTTTTAGGAGCTTTTTGAGATTAAATAGAAGAAAATACAAAATATTAAACATGTTAACAACACAAAAGCATATTAAACGCAGACTACTTTAGGCCCGGAAGTGGGATTCGTCACGTCATCACTTAACGACCGGATTAGTTAAACTGCAGGAATGTCTGCGATACTCTAATTACTGCCGGTAGCACAAATGCTCTGATTACTACATGTAGTAGAAGTAATCTGGTTACTACCTGCACTAAACATAGTAGGATTACTGTTTGTGTTCTACTGTTACCCTGCAGCTCACAGATGTAACTGCGATACTTGGAGCAGCTGGGCTGGTGCAGCGCCGCCTACCGTTTCTTGGCGGGCAGGTCTTTGGCCTCCACCACCCACACCGTCAGCACGTTCTCCAGCCGCCGGCTGTTGTCCTTGTTGGGGTGAACAGCACGTCGCAGGTTCTCCATCCATTTGTCTCTTTCTGCTGCCGAGCGACACGAGAAACACTTTGTTCCCGTCGAGGTTGTTACCTAGGAGACAGGCAACCACGGAGACACAAGAGGGCACCGATGTCAGCTGAGTGAAACCCTTGTGTCTTCCAACCAAACGCTGTCCCTCTGAGAGAGAAGCTTTGGGTCGTTTTTGTGACCTGATTAACAAAACAAGTCCTGATGGCGAGGGTTACAGTCAGAGCCATCTCGGATGATGACTCTGACCTCAACGTGTCCCATCAGGTAACATCTGTAGTTCCTGAAACTCTGTTTGCTCTTTGTGTGGATGAAATGCAGACGAGTCTCAGGGCCGCACGCAGCTCAACAAAGTCAGCCGTTCATCAGAGATAACACCGCCGAGGTTATCGGTTCTCTGTTAAGCCAGATGAAAGCTAGTGGTGTATTGCAAAATGAGCACATTCCAATCAGAGACATTACCATTTGGTGATAAATCGCTAAACAATGTAAACATTTCTCTGTAAAATAATCTGAGAGGTGAGAGCAGAAACTTTGCTTTGAAGATTTGAACTAAACCGAATGATTTTGTTACTGAGCATGCTCAGTAAGGCGATGGCTGCACATCGGAGCTGTGAGACTTTAAACTGGATTTACAGCTCGATGAAGGAGACGTGGAAATCGGATGAAAGTCATTGGTTGAACAGATGTTCTGTAATAATGTCACTTCCTCTGGTAGATTTGAAGGAGTTAAACGAGGCTGCGGTTATTCTGACAAACATTCTTTTAAAATAAAAGACATTTTGAAAGTTGAGATGAAAACCTGTAAAGAATAAATGAAAACAAGTCGGAAACTGATCCGTGTGAAACACAACAATGGATCTGATGCTGATCAGAAACCTCGATCACGAAGCTTCGTCATATTTGTGTTTTACAGTTTTACAGTTGGGACTCTGCCCTGCCCTCTGCTGGAATTGTGAGGTAACGCAGGTCAATTCAATTCAGTTCAATTTTGTTTTTTTACACAGCGCCAAATCACAACAACAGTCGCCTCAAGGCGCTTTATATTGTACAGTAGACCCTACAATAATACATACAGAGAAAAACCCAACAATCATATGACCCCTATGAGCAAGCACTTTGGCGACAGTGGGAAGGAAAAACTCCCTTTTAACAGGAAGAAACCTCCAACAGAACCAGGCTCAGGGAGGGGCGGGGCCATCTGCTGTGATTGGTTGGGGTGAGAGAAGGAAGACAGGATAAAGACATGCTGTGGAAGAGAGACAGAGGTTAATAACAGATATGATTCAATACAGAGAGGTCTGTTAACACATAGTGAGTGAAGCAGAAACACCCAGTGCATCATGGGAATCCCCGGCAGCCTACATCTATTGCAGCATAACTAAGGGAGGATTCAGGGTCACCTGGTCCAGCCCTAACTATATGCTTTAGCAAAAAGGAAAGTTTGAAGCCTAATCTTGAAAGTAGAGATAGTGTCTGTCTCCTGAATCCAAACTGGAAGCTGGTTCCACAGAAGAGGGGCCTGAAAACTGAAGGCTCTGCCTCCCATTCTACTTTTAAATACTCTAGGAACAACAAGTAGGCCTGCAGAGCGAGAGTGAAGTGCTCTAATAGGGTGATATGGTACTACAAGGTCATTAAGATAAGATGGGGCCTGATTATTTAAGACCTTGTATGTGAGGGGCAGGATTTTGAATTCTGGAGTTAAACGGAAGCCAAAACAGGAGAAATATGCTCTCTCTTTCTAGTCCCTGTCAGGACTCTTGCTGCAGCATTTTGGATTAACTGAAGGCTTTTCAGTGAGTTTTTTGGACCTCCTGATAATAATGAATTGCAGTAGTCCAGCCTGGAAGTAATAAATGCATGAACTAGTTTTTCAGCGTCACTCTGAGACAGGATATTTCTAACTTTAGAGATGTTGCACAAATGGAAGAACGCAGTCTTACATATTTGTTTAATATGTGCGTTGAAGGACATGTCCTGGTCAAAAATGACTCCAAGGTTCCTCACAGTGTTACTGGAGGCCAAGGTAATGCCATCCAGAGTAAGAATCTGCTTAGATACCATATTTCTAAGCTTTTCAGGGCCGAGTACAATGACCTCAGTTTTATCTGAGTTAAGAAGCAGAAAGTTAGTGGCCATCCAAGTCTTTATGTCTTTAAGACATTCCTGCAGTTTAACTAATTGGTGTGTGTTATCTGGCTTCATGGACAGATAGAGCTGGGTGTCATCTGCATAGCAGTGTAAATGTATGCTATGTCTTCTAATGATGCTGCCTAGGGGAAGCATGTATAATGTAAACAGAATTGGTCCTAGCACTGAACCCTGTGGAACTCCATAATTAACCTCAGTGTGTGAAGAGGACTCTCCATTTACATGCACAAACTGGAGTCTATTAGATAGATATGATACAAACCACTGCAGTGCAATACCTGTAATACCTACAGCATGTTCTAATCGCTCTAATAGGATATTATGGTCAACAGTATCGAACGCTGCACTGAGGTCTAGCAGGACAAGCACAGAGATGAGTCCACTGTCAGAGGCCATAAGAAGATCATTTGTAACCTTCACTAAAGCTGTTTCTGTGCTGTGATGAACTCTGAAACCTGACTGAAACTCTTCAAATAAACCATTCCTCTGCAGATGATCTGTTAGCTGTTTGACAACTACTCTTTCAAGGATTTTTGATATGAAAGGAAGGTTGGAGATTGGCCTATAATTAGCTAAGACTGCTGGGTCAACAGATGCTTTTTGAGTAAAGGTTTAACTGCAGCCAGCTTGAAGGCCTGTGGTACATAGCCGATTATTAGAGATAGGTTGATCATATTTAAGATCGAAGAATTAATCAATGGCAGGACTTCTTTGAGCAGTTTTGTAGGAATGGGGTCTAAAAGACACGTTGATGGTTTGGAGGAAGTAATTATTGAAGTTAACTCAGAAAGATCGATTGGAGAAAAAGAGTCTAACTTAACATCAATGGTACTAAGAGTAGCTGTAGATAATATTACATCTGTGGGATGATTATTGGTAATTCTTTCTGTAATGATGAAAATTTTATTTGTGAAGAAGTTCATGAAGTCATTACTAGTTAACGTTAAAGGGATGGTTGGCTCAACAGAGCTCTGACTTTTTGTCAGCCTGGCTACAGAGCTGAAGAGAAACCTGGGGTTGTTCTTATTTTCTTCAATCAGTGATGAGTAGTAAGCTGTTCTGGCTTTGCGGAGGGCTTTCTTATAAAGCAACAAACTATTTCTCCAGGCTAAATGATGATCCTCTAAATTTGTGACACGCCATTTCCTCTCCAGATTACGAGTCATCTGCTTTAGGGCACGTGTTTGAGAATTATACCACGGGGTCAGGTACTTCTGATTAGAGACCTTAGTTTTCACTGGAGCTACAGTATCCAGAGTCGTACGTAGTGAGGAGGTGAAATTATTAACAAGATAATCGACCTCTGTTGGGGTAGCGTTCAGATAGCTGCTCTGCTCTGTGTTGGTACAGGGCATTGACGATGATAACAGTGGCTGGATTATATTCTTAAACTTAGTTACAGCGCTTTCAGAAAGACATCTACTTTGATAAAGTCCACTCTCCACTGCTGCATAATCAATTATTGTAAATGTAAATGTTATCAGGAAATGATCAGACAGGAGAGGGTTTTCAGGAAACACTGTTAAATGTTCAGTTTCTATGCCATATGTTAAAACAAGATCTAGAGTGTGATTAAAGTGGTGGGTGGGTTCTTTTACATTTTGAGAGAAACCAATTGAGTCTAACAACAGATTAAATGCCATGTTGAGGCTGTCATTTTTAGCATCAACATGGATGTTAAAATCACCCACAATAATTATTTTATCTGAGCTCAGAACTAAATTAGATATAAAGTCTGAGAAATCAGACAGAAACTCTGTGTAAGGCCCAGGTGGACGATAGATGATAACAAGTAAGACTGGTTTCTGAGTTTCACAGCTGGGGTGGACAATGTTAAGCATCAAGCTTTCAAATGAATTAAAAGTCTGTCTGGGTATTTGGTTGATTAATAGGCTGGTGTGAAAAGCAGGCACAGAGCAGTATGTGAATGATTGTGTTGGGGCACCTCGGGTTTGGGAGTGCTGCAGTTTGTGTGTGTTGTTTGCGTCACCTCGAAGCAGTAGTCCTGTCCCAGCAGGGATGAGTGAACCGGCTTAATAATCACTGATTGGTCCATCCTGAGCTCGAGAGACGATACACAGCCAGTGCTTAGCAACGACTCCTGGCTACCGCAGCGCAGCCGACGCATCACACACCTGAAACAAACATACACAGTGTGATTACTAACAGGACAGGAAGACGCACTCATCAAGTTTGCAGAGGCATGGATCCCAAACCTGGACTGTCAGAGAAGTCTAGGACGTCTCCTGGACGTCTCCAGGGACACAAAGAAGGTGATGTACACTGTGAAAAATGACCATGAGGTCTGACAACAGAGACCGAGTGATGCAGCGAGTGTGATCAGGTTCACCTGGAGCTGTAGAGCAAGGTGGAGCTGAAACACCTGTCGGGCTGAAGCTCACATGTCAAGGAGAACCTAATCAGGACCTCTGATTGGTTCAGCCAATCGGTTTGATACTTTTCAAGACATTTGAGGTGTCATAAAGTAAAGTTACATTTAATAAAAGAAGTATTACAGTGTGACGCGGCGTTAGAAACAAATGTACGAGTGATGGAATAAAAGCTCAGGATTCATATTCAGCCAGAGTCATTTCATCTGCTTCCAAACTTTGCTGCAGCACATGTGATTACACGTACAGATGCTGGGCTCGGTGCTTCCTGTTGCATCGTGAGGCAGCACAGTGACCTTAGATGATGCTCCTCATTGGCACACCTGGACTTCATGCCTCACGCTCTGAAATGGGTCTGAGGTGCTGCCCCTCAGAAGAAAGTGGCATTTTAGGGAAGGGTTTTTCAGGCAGAGGATGGAGGCTGAGTATGAATAAGGATTATTCTGAGCTGTGAATCATGCACAGCTGCCCTCGTAAAGCCCGGGAATTAAAACAAAGGGCACCTCTGGGAAAGATCCGCCAGCCTCTGAAGCCACGTTCATCACTGAGCGAGCAGACCTCTGCACGCCATTCGTTACATAACTCACTCCTCCACGGAGCCGTTAACAAGCAGAAACCCAGCTCCCCGTCCTCCAGACCGAACACAACCACAGCAGCTCTGACGGAGGGAGGCAGCCACCACGCGCCGACCTGATTAACCCCGATGCAGAAAAGCTGATCTCGGCTTCTCCACAACATTTATTTATTTATCATCTGCAAATGTGTCACAGTTCAGGGAGAGGCTGCGGAGCTTGGACACGGTCAGAGTCTGATCACTGACAGACGCAAACACGACAACAGGAAGTACGAACGATGACCAGCAGCCGACCGTCCAATGGACAGACCTCCTCTCACCTCAAACAAACCATCCAGTAGTTTTGGTGTATTTGGACATCGTCCACACACCTGCAGTTCCTCTGCCATGCAGCAGAGGCAGCAGTGAGTCAGTCCCTACAAACTGCCATGTTGAAATGAACATGTTTACAGCTTGATACTCAAACTTCCTCCTTCATAACACGTGCACAGGAAAGCATGTTGTTATAACTCAAACGTTTCAGTCTGCAATGTTAGGGGCGTGGCCGCTGTGAGGCTACTGTACTAACTGACCTCATGAAGGCTGTGCAATTTGGTTTGATGTCACTCTTGCTAAACGATTCTGCTAGCATTAGCATTAGCACCTCTGGAAACATGAACATGGAGGCATCACTAACCAGTGAATGACATCACAGCAATGCTGTGATTTGGTACGTTGAACTGAAACTGTGTGACGATATTTCCATCACAGCGTCCGATCCACTGCACGCCACCTCCCCTGAACCCTCCCCCCGCTTCCCGCTCCTCTCAGACTGTGACTGGACCTTCGCTTCCATGACAACCATCACTTTTTATCCAATGAGACCTGAATAACAGCTGGGCTCATTTCCTCACTCCTAGCAAATCACAGCAGAGTCTCCCCCTGCTGGACTGCAGGTTTAAGGCACCTGTCAGTGTCTGAGGTGGACAGGTCAGCACTAAGCAGTGATGATGATGATGATGATGATGATGATTGGCTTCCTGTTAAACCCAGAATTCAAAATCCTGCTCCTCACATACAAGGTCTTAAATAATCAGGCCCCATCTTATCTTAATGACCTTGTAGTACCATATCACCCTATTAGAGCACTTCGCTCTCGCTCTGCAGGCCTACTTGTTGTTCCTAGAGTATTTAAAAGTAGAATGGGAGGCAGAGCCTTCAGTTTTCAGGCCCCTCTTCTGTGGAACCAGCTTCCAGTTTGGATTCAGGAGACAGACACTATCTCTACTTTCAAGATTAGGCTTCAAACTTTCCTTTTTGCTAAAGCATATAGTTAGGGCTGGACCAGGTGACCCTGAATCCTCCCTTAGTTATGCTGCAATAGACGTAGGCTGCCGGGGATTCCCATGATGCACTGGGTGTTTCTTCTTCACTCACTATGTGTTAACAGACCTCTCTGTATTGAATCATATCTGTTATTAATCTCTGTCTCTCTTCCACAGCATGTCTTTATCCTGTCTTCCTTCTGTCACCCCAACCAATCACAGCAGATGGCCCCGCCCCTCCCTGAGCCTGGTTCTGCTGGAGGTTACTTCCTGTTAAAAGGGAGTTTTTCCTTCCCACTGTCGCCAAAGTGCTGCTCATAGGGGGTCATATGATTGTTGGGTTTTTCTCTGCATGTGTTACTGTAGGGTCTACTGTACAATATAAAGCACCTTGAGGCGACTGTTGTTGTGATTTGGCGCTGTGTAAATAAAACTGAACTGATGATAAACATGATGACGACCCTCTTTAGCTTTTTATACACACACAGCAGGACGTGTGTGTTGCTCGGTTAGCTCGTCATCTTGTCTTAACAAGCTGGTTATATGGCTAATGCTGCATGTCTGTGTGTGTCTGTGTGTAACCTTGCTATGCTGCGTGCTACACACAGGAACACAGCGTAGCACGCTAGCTATGTGCAGATTGCAGCCATGCTAACACACACACACAGAAACGCATCATGCATGGAAATGCAAATCAGGTGGAAGACGGCAGCATGCACGCACCTCCCCAACACACACACACACACACACACACACACACACACACACACACACACACACACACACACACAAAGCAGAAATCCACTGCAGCACATTTTTCTGATCGGAGGACAAAGAGGATCAAAGACACTCACCGAGCATCCTGCTGAGGGGGAGGAGGAGGAGGAGACAGCTATAGATTCATGTCCTCCTTCAGCAGCGAGCAGGAGGAAGAGGAGGAGGAAGATGGAGAAGCTGCTGATGCTGTGTGGATGAACCTGTCTGTCTGTGTGTGTTTGCTGTTTCTGATGCTTCACAGCTTCAGCCTCCCTCCCTCTCTCTCTCTCTCTGTCTCTATGTGACTCACCCCCCTCGTCTGTCAGCTCTTGCCCCTCCCCTGCAGTGAGGCTGCCCTACTTCCTCCCTCTCTGCTCCTCTTTATCCTCCTTGTCTCCTCTGCTGGCCTGTCAGGGGTGCCCCCCCCCAGCAGCGCACATGTACGATACGTGTTGATGTGTTAAACGGGCTGCGGTTACACGCGTGTTATTGCAGCCGCTCTGAGCTTCTTCTTCTCTGGTGCTGTACGCACACACTTCCTGTCTGCAGCAGAAAGTGGAATTTTCCATTTGGTGTCATCGAGGCAGGAATCAAACGCCGCATCTCTCCCCGGTTTTATATCGACACCAACCTCCACACGCCGCCGCTCAGACGCTGCTGCATACGCTGCTGCATACGCTCGCGCCCAGCTTTGACTCAGGTGTTCATAAAAGTTTGGTGTTAATACTTCAGGAACGTGTTTACACACAATCCCCAAAGGCACTGGACTGTCACCTGCCTGGAAGGTGACGCCTGTTCCCTCATCACTGCAGGACTAATGAAGCTGATAACAGATAAGGTTAACTGTAAGCACAACATGAAAGGTGTCAGTGAAGGAGGCCGTCATAGGCTGATAATACAAGAACAAAATAATCAGAGAGCAGAAACAACAATGAGAGCAGTGAGCAGCTCAGAAGAGTGGATGATGACAGATTTATTAAACACACTCGGTCATCCAGGTAGGTACATCCAAAAGGCTGATTCTGTGCACCTGTACGTCATCATCAGGTGACTCCTTCAGACTCAGCTGACTAAACCTCATAAACAGTACTAGAGATGGACCGATCCGATATTACGTATCGGTATCGGTCCGATACTGACCTAAATTACTGGATCGGATATCGGAGAGAAATAAAAAATGTAATCCGATCCATTAAATATCAAAAAAGCACCTCACAAAACTTGCGACACGGTGTAACTCGGCTCATAACCGTAGCACGTCAGAGCAGTGTGGTCACGTGATAGAGCGGCTGTGTGTATTTGTAGCCTGCTAGCAAACATTTTATCTCCGAGGAAGTTATCTCAGACAGAAGTAAAGCAAGTGTGTAAGTTCGTCTCTGAATGTTTGTAAAGCATTCCAGCGTTAAGCTTAACAACAGATATATGGAGCGACTGCCTCTCTCTCTCTCTCTCTCTCTCTCCTGCTGCTACTTCAATCGTGAAACTGATCAATGATCAGCTGATCGTCTCTCTTCTTTGTTTTTGGCCCACTTCTCACCAGAAAGAGGAAACCAGCGGCTGAACAACAGCAGCACTATTAAGCTTGATAAGCTGTTGTTAGAATTTATTTAATATTATTTCTACACCAGGATCTTTTTCTACAGCTGACGTAACTGTGCAGGGGCGGATCTAGCAAAGTTTAGCCAGGGGGGCCGATAGGGCATGAACAGGGAAAAGGGGGCACAAAGACATACTTTTCTTTCTTATTCTCATTTAAAATATCTAGCTTTTAATTATTTAATAATTATCTGAATCTTACACCCAAAGTTTTAATCTGATGTAAAATGTATAGAAGTCCATTACTGTGTATAGTAACTGTTAAGTCTAATATACCCTAGTAAGCTGTAGTACTTTTTCCTTTGGGAACCATCTGTGAATTCTGAAATTCTGTTGAAGAAAGATGTTGAATCTATTTAATTATTCTTGAAAAATAATTTATTTCTGTGAATTTTTTTTCACCCTGCATCAAATTAAAGTTGATTACATTGATTAAGCATCATGAGGAAGAGGGTGGGGGGTGGTTCCCTATTTTCTTTTGCTGGGAGTTTGCAACCCTATTAGTTAGGTTGCTTAATATTTCTGCTAAGTACTCTTTAAAATACCAGAATAGGGAGGATGGAGCAGGTTTAACTTTATTAGATTGATCAGTTTTGCTGATCTATGAAATATTTTGGGTGCAGTGTATTTTTTTTACATACAGGTATAACAGAATAGCTTTAGTGTTGTTGTTGTTTTTTTAACTTGAGTATGAACTTATACAAAAAGCAGCAAGATATTAAAAAAACATTTTTGTTGATTAAAAAACACTATATCGGATTCATATCGGTATCGGCAGATATCCAAATTTATGATATCGGTATCGGTATCGGACACAAAAAAGTGGTATCGTGCCATCTCTAAACAGTACATCTGCACAATGACTGAAGCTAGCATGCTGTCACTGCTCAGTGACAAAAACTCTTATGAGCCCCTGAAACGAGACCCAGGAAGTGGCTACAGGAAGAGGGTGACAGACTGTCTGAAGCAGTCAAGACAAGGCTATCGACCGGACCTCATACCAGAGCTACACCAAGTCTGTATGGCTTACTGAAGATACACAAACAGGGTGCACCTTTAAGACCAATTGTCTGCATGATCACCTCGGTCACCTATAACATCTCCAAGCTTCTGGCTTCAATCCTCAACCTGCTGGTGGGCAGCTCTGAACACCTCATCCAGAACACCCTGGATTTCGTTAAGAAGGTGAAAGATGTCATGATGGAGGCAGATATAACCATGGTCTCGTACGACGTTACATCTCTCTTCACCATCCCAGTCACTGAAGCGTTGGAGGTAGTCTGTAAAAGATTACAGGATGACCCCAACCTCAGCAGCAGGACCACTCTCAGCATCCACCAAGTGTGTTTGAACTGTGTCTTCATTCCACCTGTTTCACATACAAGGCTCAGTTCTACAGGCAGAAACATGGGTGTGCCGTGGGCTCCCCAGTTTCACCCATCGTGTTACTGTTCGGTGACCTTGAGGGTCTGAAAGGCGCCTATAAATAAAATGTATTATTATTATTATCGTGGCCAATTTGTACATGGAAGAAGTGGAAAAGAGGGCTCTGCTATCCTACCCTGGAACACCACCAAGCCATTGGTTCAGGTATGTGGATGACACCTGGGTGAAAATCAAATCTCAGGACGTACCACATTTCACAGATCACATTAACTCAGTGGACCGACACATCAGATTCACCAGGGAGGATATGAACAGTGGCAGGTTAGCCTTCTTAGACTGAGATTTCCATCAGTAATGGGGGACATCTAGAAGCTGACATGTACCGTAAACCTACACATACGGATCAGTATCTAAGGTTTGACTCTCATCATCTACTGGAGCACAAACTGGGCGTCATCAGGACGCTACAACACAGAGCGAACACCATCCCCACTGACACAGCAGCCAGGGAGGCAGAAGAACATGAAGAAGGCCCTGAGTCAATGTGGTTATCCCAGCTGGACTTTTGTCAGAGCTGGAAAGGCTCCTAAAGAAAGCTCCAGCCGATCCAGGAGAGAAGAACAACCGCTGCCCAAGAGAAAACCTGTAGTGATCCCGTACGTGTCAGGAGTATCGGAGCAGCTGAGACACATTTTCTCTAAACACCGGGTCTCTGTGGCTTTGAAACCCCAAAACACGCTGCGCCAAAAACTGGTCCACCCCAAGGATCGGGTCCCCGACACAAACAGAGTAACATAGTGTACGCTGTTAAGTGCAGGAGGATTGTCAGGATTTATAATCGGGGAAACCAAACAACCTCTGACTACAGCACAGAAGAGCGACCTCGTCAGGACTCTGCAGTCTGTTTACACCTACAGGCCAGTGGCATCTAAAGATGTGTTTGTGCACATGGACTTGAGAGAAAGTTGTATGATGGAGAGAAAAGATGATGGTCTAAAGCATCCATTTGTCTAACATGATGGCGGCAGCATCATGGCGTGGGCATGTCCGGCTGCAAGGAAGCTGCTCTTTGGTGGTTACTGATGACAGCGCTGTGCTCTGTGGGGACGGAGCCAAAGCAAACTGCAAAACAACCCAACCAATGACATACTCTTAGAGTCAGTCAGCTGATCTCAGGTCAGCTGACCAGATTTTCAGGGATTTAATACAAACTACAGTGACCTGCAGAGCATCTCAAGGAGGAACCAGCATGTGGTCCATGGGAACCTGATACAGTGGCAGCAGATGCAGTATTAAATGCAATCCTCTCATATAAAACCCAGAATAGAGGACTGTGTCTGTGAGTTAGTAATAAGGTTGGATTGTTAAAACCTTCAGCATCATGAATTTTCACCGTCGGTTCCTTTGAGCCGTGACGTTAGGGACAGTTACAGATTTGGGGGCTCGTCCGGGATACGAGCCTCATCGTGCTGCACATCGAGTTTTGGGGATTTGGTACTCTGTGTCCTTACTGGCACTCCACAAGAGGACATGTCAAAGCATACAGGATTTCACTTGGGAACAAACTGTAGTTTATTACTGCAATAAAACAGCTCAGATTAAATGTTGACAAACTCGCTGCCGCACCATGCTGAATGCTCAGGTGGTCATAACCTGACAGTGTGATGGAACGGTCATGTGCAGGCAGGAAGACCCAAAGTGCAGACTCAACTGAGGCGAAACTTGAACTCCAAATAGCAGCTTTTATTGCTGAACAGAAATCTCAACAAAACCTAAACTGGGAAGAATCTAACAAAACACACACAAGCCGCAGGGAGACACACACAGCATGATCCCGACACTGACACAGAGAAACACAGGGCTGAAGTACACCGGGAAATAACGAGGGGATGAGACACAGAAGGGAGAAATCAGACACAACGAGAGCCAAGGCAAGCGAAACACAACACATTCACGTAACACAAACCTTCAAAGTAAAACAGGAAATGTAACACAGAAACGCGACTTGACCAGGGGAGACAGCTGACAGGGGAGACAGAGCAACTAAGAAACACAGAGACCAACATAAAGGAGGCACAGAGGGCAGCTGCTAAACACTAAACAGAAGACAACAACCCACACTACGACTCTACACTCTGTAAACTCAACACTGGTCAGGATCCTGACAGACATCTGTGGGCTTCACGTTTATAGCAGGTTTACTCACAACACAGAGTCACATGACATTAAACTGACAGGTACAACAAAGTGAGAGACCCCAGTGGGATTCTGGGTAACTGACTGTTACCTAGTGTCAGCTGCATTGATCTGCCCGGTCTTTAAGCTGCTGTGACGAGACAGTTTGGGCTGAGATCGAGTCCGGCGCAGAGACTGCTTCAGCCTGCGAGACAGAAAACCCTGAAGAAGAAATCGGGCGAAGCCGTATTAGCTGCTGTGATCAATGAGCGATGTTAAATTCACAGATATTCGAGTTTGGTGTGGAGATAAATCCCACCAGCAGGTGGGGTCAATCAGTTAGTCTACAGCTGACAGCAGCTCAACTCCTGTTGCCATGGAAACAACAGGCTGATCTCAGCAGGCGAGAGAGTGTGTGTGTGTGTGTGTGTGTGTGTGTGCGTGTGTGTGTGTGTGTGTGTGTGCGTGTGAGGGAGAGACAGCTCACCGTCACTCTGGCGGTGGGTGTGTCCGTAGTGGAGGCACTGGGCATGCTCTGTCTGCGCACCCCCATCTCTGAAACAGACATAATGCATCATGGGAGCATTTGTAGTTTTTATCATCAATCAGCTGCCACGTTCTGCTGTTGCCATGGTAACCACCAGCAGTGAAGGAGAATCGTTTTTTAAATTAAATTAAGTTTGATTAAACCTTTCATGTCATTTTAGTTAAACTTTAGTTCATTTATATTTTTTTTACATTTAAAATAACTTCATTTTGTTGTTGTGCAACATCTCTAAAGTTAGAAATATCCTGTCTCAGAGTGACGCTGAGAAACTAGTTCATGCATTTATTACTTCCAGGCTGGACGACTGTAATTCATTATTATCAGGAAGTCCTAAAAACTCCCTGAAAAGCCTTCAGTTAATCCAAAATGCTGCAGCAAGAGTCCTGACAGGGACTAGAAAGAGAGAGCAGATTTCTCCTGTTTTGGCTTCCTGTTAAATCCAGAATTCAAAATCCTGCTCCTCACATACAAGGTCTTAAATAATCAGGCCCCATCTTATCTTAATGACCTTGTAGTACCATATCACCCTATTAGAGCACTTCGCTCTCGCTCTGCAGGCCTACTTGTTGTTCCTAGAGTATTTAAAAGTAGAATGGGAGGCAGAGCCTTCAGTTTTCAGGCCCCTCTTCTGTGGAACCAGCTTCCAGTTTGGATTCAGGAGACAGACACTATCTCTACTTTCAAGATTAGGCTTCAAACTTTCCTTTTTGCTAAAGCATATAGTTAGGGCTGGACCAGGTGACCCTGAATCCTCCCTTAGTTATGCTGCAATAGATGTAGGCTGCCGGGGATTCCCATGATGCATTGAGTTTTTCCTTTCCAGTCACCTTTCTCACTCTCTATGTGTTAACAGACCTCTCTGTATTGAATCATATCTGTTATTAACCTCTGTCTCTCTTCCACAGCATGTCTTTATCCTGTCTTCCTTCTCTCACCAACCAATCACAGCAGATGGCCCCGCCCCTCCCTGAGCCTGGTTCTGCTGGAGGTTTCTTCCTGTTAAAAGGGAGTTTTTCCTTCCCACTGTCGCCAAAGTGCTGCTCATAGGGGGTCATATGATTGTTGGGTTTTTCTCTGTATGTATTGTTGTAGGATCTACTGTACAATATAAAGCACCTTGAGGCGACTGTTGTTGTGATTTGGCGCTGTGTAAATAGAATTGATTTTTTAATTTTATTATACGCTTTGATTCAGTTTTGTTTACTTAAATATTTAATTTTATTTTCCTGTTTGTACCCATTTGTGTCCCAACTCGACTGAACCTTTATGTGTTTATATTTAAATTATAAAACAGAAATGATTCAAACAAAGAAACCAAAAAGTATTTTTCTTGTTTGATTTCTTTATTTGTGGACAGCTGCATGTTCTGTGTAGTTATTTTAAATTCAGTTCAAAATAAACATGAAACCAATTAAAAACTTCTACATAAATCTGTTTTAATATATTTGAATGTGAGCTTGTTTTTTTCAGCAGAGAGTAAAATCCTCCAATCACAGAGCACAAATTCTTTGTTCTGTTGATCAAAGTTACTGATTAACTGTTTGATGGTCTGATCAGTTTTTCTGATGAAAGCTGATTCAGAATAATTAATTGTGGAATTAAATCTGTACGAGAAAATTAATTTATGAATTCATTCCTTAATTCTTTTATTTGTTTAGACAGAAGTAACATTTTTAGTTCATAGTTTTGTGTAAAAATAAAAACAGTATTGATAAATCAGTCATTCCATTGTGATGGAAATTTCTTCATGTGTTGATCACATGAAGAATCAACACATGAATCACTTTTGTTTCATTTAGTTATAAACATATAGGATAGCATCATAAATGTGGTTTATCACAGTGAGTGGGACAAGGGGGGTGTGGATAGATAGTGGGGGCCCTCCTGCTGATCTCAGGGAGAAGGCAGGTGACACAGTCGCCATACTCTTTGTGGGAATGTCTTTGTCACTGTGTTCGTATATGAGTAGTTGGATGTGGTCACATGTGTAGCAAAGATACAGCTCAGTAAACATGAAGAACAAAAACTGAGTTTAGTACTTTTCTCTGGATCCTGTATGCGATTAATGATTCATTCATGTTTTTTAAATAAAATTATTAAATAAAGAGTACTTTAGTATTGTCTTAATGAATAAAATAATTAAAGATCGAATTTAACATAAAACAATCGTGTTTAAGCTGAAAGTCAGGAGTATCCACACCCACAGACAGTCGTTCCACCTCCTATTAATCCTGTCTTACAGAAACTGCACAGCAGGGGGCGCTATGAGCTCGTCCTCACTGACCAATAGAGAAGTTAGCAAAATGATTACTTGTAGTCAAAGGAGCTTGCAAAGAAAAGCGTCTGGACTTCTTTAAGTTACTTGAAGACGTTTCACCTTCATCCGAGAGGCTTCTTCAGTTCTAAGGTCAAATGGTGGAGAGTCCCAGATTTAAACCTAGTGGGAGTTTCCCCCCACAGAGGGACAAAAGGACCCCCTGATGATCCTCTAATTGCCTGAGCCAAGGTGTGGAACTGGGTGTGGGTCCCAATCAGCCAGAGTTTCAGGTGAGCTCATTGTGAAACCTGGCCCCACCTTATCATGTGATGTCCTGAGGTCAGATGGCCCAGGATGTGAGTGGGCGTTAAGGCGTCTGGGGAGGGAACTCAAAACTGGATTATAGATGACAGCTGGTGTCGTAAACCACCCCCTCTGTTCAAAGATGCTGTGCAGCTTTCCAACCCACTTACTGGGCTTCATGCTTGAGCTAAAGCCAAGAAAACCTGCAGGCTGTATCTATAGGAAATATGTTTTGATTTCCATGCCACCCTAAGAGGAATTCTCTAGACCCGCCCCTGGAACCAGCACCAAGGTGCGGGAGCAACGGCTCCAACCTGGTTCCCACAGATGCTCTCTGTAGACACAGTCGCATCACCCTGCACGTTTCACTGCACGACTAGTTTGGTTTTTTCTACAAGAGCTTAAAGTGTTACAGAAAGGCTGAATGCAGAAGCTAATCCCATAACTGGAAAAGCTTTGGGAAAGATTTAGGAAGAGAAGTGGAACAGGAAAGGAGGAGAGGAATCAGGATTTCAAATCACAATTTAAAAATTATTTTGGAAATCAGCTGTTTAATTGTGAAATTTGGAAATGTTTAGATTTTCTCTGTTGACAGCATTTTTTTTCTTTCATTTCTAATTTTTATTATTGGATTAATAGTTGGTTTATATATATAACTATATAATCTCTTCCTATTACGCAATACATGACCACATAGTGAAGCACTTAAGTATCCGATACGATTTGTACTTTAACCTCCTAGGACCTGCGTCCACATATGTGGGCGTCACATTTTGGGTTATTTAGACCAAAACACAACATTTTGCTCTACGAGGGCCTGATGTCCACTTACGAGGACATTACTGCCACTGTTCCATCAGAGTTTAAAACGAACGTCCTCATACGTGGCTCTCACTTTTAGGAACAAAAATTGGGTAAAAAAATCAATCTGGTGTTTCTTTTACATTGATCGTCCCGATCAGCCCGAATATCAAAGAGAAATTAAAAATGCTGCCGTGGAAGAGTTCAGGAGGTTAATGTTAATCGGTGACATCATCTATGACCGCGCTGATAAACTTTATTTAACCTGACACGTCTCAGTGACCTGACCTGATACTTTCACCTGTCTCTGTGACCTTTGACCTCCGGACAGTAATATCCACCTACAGTCTCTCCACTCTCTGAGCTCCTGGTGACCTAAGGAGTCGTCTGCCATGTTGCCATGGTAACACAGATTATGAGATTAATAATGTGACATGATGTGATGAAGCAGACGCTCTAATCCGGCTGCGCTCACACGACAAAAACACAAGCACTCGCCGCCGCTTCTTTTCTTACCACCGCGAGAGTCAAAGTCTGCGTCCATCATCTGTCCACCTGTCCGTCCACCTGTCTGTCTGTGTCTCAATGCTCCTGTCTGTCTGTTCGTCTGTCTCCGTCCTCTGCAGCTGCTTGAACCCGTCTCATCTTCCTTACCTTTGTGGGCGGGGCGAGAAGGTGCCGAGGTCACATGGAGCGTGTATCTAAGCAACCACACAGTGCAAGTCTCCGCCCTCTCTGTGAGGAGCAGAGGATGAACCTGAAGGAGGAGAGAAGGGAGAGAGGAGGATCCGATGTTTCTCTTCTGAAACCCCGATGCCTGACCTCTGACCTCTGACTGGATAAACATGAGAATATTATAAAGAATCATAAAAAGATGTCAGTTACAGCTCGTCCCCCGCCCTGGCCCCGCCCCCGTCTAACAGTGGAGGTGTGCAGGTGAGTCACCGCTGCAGGACTGAAGATAAACTCTCCCTGTAAACTCGCTCATCATGTGACCCTGACCACTTCCTGCTTAGTCTGAGGATGAATTCATAGCGCGGCCCAGCCAAGCTCCAGTTTCCAACAATGACGGCCGCTACTAAGTTTTAAAATTACTCTTATTAATCTTTCTGGGTCACAAAATAAACGTTTAACATATTTTCAGAAAGTAGCTGTGTAAACATCAAATATCTGCTCGTTTATCAAGATATCGCATATTTGCAAAAGTGCTTCGACGTTTTCGGAGACGTCTGTTACCCACCAGCTCGATAGCTCGCCGGGAGCTCGAGGGTCACTGAAGCCGCCGAGAACGGCACAACTCCCGGCACATCATGTTCAGATCACCGCGGAGTTTCGCTGCTCGGGTTAAACGTGATATATAAGTCACTTAGACAACCTAAAAATGTTATTGTTGGGCTTTTTTGTTCTTGTTTTATTTGTTTGTGAGTAAATCGGTTTGGCTGAGATTAAAGTTATTAGATTAGATCAAATAAAACTTTATTGATCCTCCGGGTGGTTTTCACACAGCTGAATAAACAGAAGTGTCTGTGTGTCTGTGTGTGTCTGTCTGCATGTGTGTGTGTGTCTGTGTGTGTGTGTGTGTGTGTGTGTGCGTGTGTGAGTGAGAGTGTCTGTGTGTCTGTGTGTGTGTGTCTGTGTGTGTGTCTGTGTGTGTGTGTCTGTGTCTGTGTGTGTGTGTGTGGTGTGTGTGTGTGTGTCTGTGTGTGTGTGTGTGTGTGTGTGTCTGTGTGTGTGTGTGTGTGTGTGTCTGTGTCTGTGTGTGTGTGTGTGTGTGTGTCTGCATGTGTGTGTGTGTGTGTGTCTGTGTGGTGTGTGTGTCTGCATGTGTGTGTGTGTGTGTGTGTGTGTGTCTGTGTCTGTGTCTGTGTGTGTGTCTGTGTGTGTGTGTGTGTGTCTGTGTGTGTGTCTGTGTGTGTGTGTCTGTGTCTGTGTGTGTGTGTGTGGTGTGTGTGTGTGTGTCTGTGTGTGTGTGTGTGTGTGTGTGTCTGTGTCTGTGTGTGTGTGTGTCTGTGTCTGTGTGTGTCTGTGTGTGTGTGTGTGTGTGTGTGTCTGTGTCTGTGTGTGTGTGTGTGTGTGTGTGTGTGTGTGTGTGTGTGTGTCTGTGTGTGTGTGTGTGTCTGTGTGTGTCTGTGTGTGTGTGTGTGTGTGTCTGTGTGTGTGTATACCTCCAGGTCGTCCAGCATTAGTAAGCGTGATTCTGATAGGATACAGAACATTTTACTCCAGATGTCAGGCTCCGCCCTCCGGCCACAGGACAGCCAATGAATGGAGGCGCTCTTCAGTTCTGTGACATCATCACAGCAGCATTATGATATGTTTATGCACTTCCTGCTTTCTTCAGACTGGACAGATCTCTAAGGAAGCGTGTTATTGGCCCTCGTTAACACTGTGGGACACAAACCACGATACACCTGCACACAGGTGACCCTTCAGGGTGAACCTGATGTTAAATATATCACATGACCTGGTGGCTGTTCAGAGGTTAAATGAAGCTCCACCCTCTGACCTCAGACGGGCACCTAGGTAACATGCATGTGACCTCAGCTGTGTGAAACTCTCCCTATTTCTACTCACCAATCACGTTCATCCACCCCAGGTGCTGACACCTGGACAGGTGTTTCACCAGCTGCTCCATAGGAGGGAGGCAGGGAGACACACCTGAGACACACCTGAGACAGACAGGTAGAAACAGAAGAGTCAGTTTGTACCTGACAGCTGTGGACAGGAGTCATGAAGTGGCAATGGTACACAGCTTCCTGCAAAGCTTTGGCTCCGCCCTCAAACTGTTCATTGGTCTCTGAGCGTTCAGAGAAGACGCCACGTACATGCACGTGTCACGGTAACCGTGGTGATCTGACGGTAAATAATGTTTGAGCCCATCTCAACCTGAGCTCACACTGGAAAATGGAGCCGCTAAATCTCTCTTTTCACTGAACTGAACCTGCTGCTGTAGGTCAATGACAGCACATCCTCCTGTGATGTCACAATCACTCTGAGACGTTTCTAACTTTAGAGATGTTGCACAAATGGAAGAACGCAGTCTTACATATTTGTTTAATATGTGCGTTGAAGGACATGTCCTGGTCAAACATGACTCCAAGGTTCCTCACATTGAGGCCAAGGTAATGAACCGAAGTGGTCCCAGCGCTGAGCCCTGTGGAGCTCCATAATAACCTCAGTGTGTGACGAGGACTCTCCAGTTACAAGAACAGACATTCACAAATATCCCACAGCTCCGGTGGAAGTTAAATACAGGAGCAAAACACATAGACTGATGTGATACGGGTTCGGGGTGTGTGTGTCAGTGGTGTGCATGCTGGTGTGCTGACACCGTGTGCTGACACCGTGTGGCGTGCACGGTGTCGGCTGGTGGTCGGCCACTCACCAAGTCCCGTTTGAGCACATCGGCACATCCCAAGACCAAAAACAGAGGCGAGGCGGTTCTGGAGGCTGGCTACTACTGGCAGTTCGTCCCGAACTTTGCAGACCAGCTCCTTAACTCACGCAAAAGCTTTTGTCCCAGCAGCTAGGGGGGAAGGCTGCTACTGCACAAGGAAAACAAAGTGCTGTCCAGAGGGCAGTGGATCCCTGCTGGGATCAGCTGCAGTGACCTGACTGAGACTGTACGGCTGTGCTGTTAGGACTGTAATGTGTTCTTTGCTGTTCGTTTTAAGGCAAAACTCGTTCGTTGCTTGCTTCCTTTGGCCTTGTTTTCCTTTTCTTTGTTTTGTTTCTCTTCTTCATCCCCTTTAAATGTGGGCCCTGCTTTAAGTTTAGGGGTTAACGGTGCAGGTACGAAGCTGGTGGTACGAGGAGTACTTAGCTAATATGGGACGAGAGCAGGGGGCTTAGGGGTGCTGTTCGATGCAACCTGCTGGGGTGATACTGGTGGTTGGTATTGTGTTAGTTTTCTTTACATCGTGGCATGTTATTGTGTTTCATTCCTTGGGTGGGGTTGGTTTCTATGCTTTGTTGTTTTTGTCCCCTTCCTTCCACTTTCCCTCAAACCACCTATTTGTTCCTTCAATGACAGATTTTCATGTCTGGCACAGAAAGGGTCTAAAATCTTTTGCAGATGATTTTAGGCCCTTGCAAATTGTCCTTCTTATATGTAGAAGGACAATTTGCAAGTTTTTCTCAATTATCCACCAAATTTGTCATTGCTGCTGCTCCGTTTCTTCATTGTTTACATGTCAGACACTACATTCAGACTATGTCAGCACAATTCCCCAAAAACCTCCAGACAATCCAGTAGATCACATGTGTCAAACTCGAGGCCCGCGGGCCACATCCGGCCCGGCGTACGTTTATATCCGGCCCGCGAGATCATTTTATATAGATCTATTATTGTTATGCATGGCCCGGCGATCTGAGGCGCTAATAACACACAAACTACAGATCCCATAATGCAGCGCTGCAGCCTCCTTGCCGAACGCCAGGCTAGCTGAACCAAGTCAAACTTCTGTTATAGAGATTGAAAATGTGACGTCATTCAGGGGTAAAACCGCAAAGGATTGTGGGTACGAGTGGCAAGCAGTGTTGGTCAAGTTACTTGAAAAAAGTAATCAGTAATTAATTACTGATTACTTCCCCCAAAAAGTGATCCCGTTACTTTACTGATTACTTATTTTCAAAAGTAATTAATTACTTAGTTACTTTTTAAAAACACGATTTACAACCTGAATAGGTGATAAAGTGATAGATCTTTCAGCCCAATTCTACTTTTTCTACATAATCATCATACAAAATGTAATCAAATGGAAAAGTCTCTTTTTAAAACTTGTTTTATTAGTTTTAATCTTTTAACTTTATGCATGAAGCAAAATTTTAATTATATGCACCATTCTCTGACTTGAAGAAATTAGTTTAACATTTAAACCCATTTTCTGCACATTCCAGCACATAAAAATATAAAAATATAATATATATATATATATATATATATATATATATATATATATATATATATATAATTTTTTTATGTGCTGGAAAGTAAAACACAGCAGAAAATAAATAAAGTCAAAGACTAGCGGTCCTGTTGCTCTATTTTCACCTGTAAAGCAGGAGTGGGGTAGGCGGAGGGTTACCCTGGTGCAGGTGTGCAGCGGTCAGTGGAAGAATCCGCGAGTTTCTCTGTGAGTTTCCCATTACGTCGTAGCTACTCGGTGCTTGCTCGGACGTTTAGGGGTTTTTTCGCTGTAAAAAGAAGTTTTCTTCCCACGCACAACGGACACTAATGTTTTTGTCACTTTTTATGGAATCAAACTCAAAGTAAGGTCAGTACTTCCACGCTTTAAACGCTGCACGCTCATACTCTCTCTGCACTCGATATATGATCCATTGTTGATCTGCACACAGCTGTTGTCACGAACGTCGCACTCGCTTACGTCACTGTCATGAGACATTCTCGCAAAAAATCACGGTTTTAGTAACGCAGTAACGCAGCGTTCCTACGGGAAAGTAACGGTAATCTAATTACCGTTTTTGCAATAGTAATCCCTTACTTTACTCGTTACTTGAAAAAACTAATCGGATTACAGTAACGCGTTACTGCCCATCTCTGGTGGCAAGCGGTACTAGCACACGCAGGCTTTCACATGAAAACAGTCACACAGCGATAAAAAGAACACAAAAAAAGCTGTCGTATTATTAACTGCAATAGTTGGTCGCATGACAGCCACGGGAAGCCGACGGTAAAGAGATCGGTTGTTATCGGATTACGTCGTGGAAGAGAAATTTTTCAAACCGTGTTAATGTTTGTTGTGTTTTGTAGGAAAAATGTGATCCAGACTGGGCCCTCTATCAACATGGGTTTAAAGCTGCTACCACAGCGAGATTTGATTGGTTAAGACAGAGAGTGATATCAAAACAGCCACGTCTGCATATATGTGCCCGAGTGTTGTACTGAAGCAAGTGATGAATAACTGTTTTCCAGTATGTTGTTTTGCAATGTTGTTGTTGTTTTGTTGCATTGTTGATTTGTTTTTCACCGACGCAGCTAATAAAGCTGATACAATGTTGCCTCTTAAGATTCTCTAACAGAATGAAACAATGATGCCAGTTATAAATAAAGACAATAATTGAATGAATTATGAAACTCATTTATTTCTATTAGATCTGAAAATGTTGTGTAACACTACAACCTGAAACGACAAACAGATGCGTTGGCCTGTAGCAGCAGCTGTGAGAGGGAATCGTCCAAATCACCAAAGTAAACTGGAGCTGGGCTTGTTGCAGGATCTGACGTTAATAAACATGTTGTGAGTGTGTGCACTCACACTCAGGACCATATAATAATAAATATGTGCGTGATGAAAGTCGGGCAGCACGCTAACGTCCTTACTCCACTCTGTGCTCGTGTGGGTCTGACCCTTTCACTCCTTTGATTTGTTCCTCGTCCTTTTTTTGCCTCTTCGTCACGTCTGTCTTCGTGTGGAGCTGCCGTGGTCACCGTGGTTTTGTACAGAACTGTTTTTGGGGCAAATAAAATGCAAGTGGGGATTAAAACTGCAGAATTAAGATTAGCGGTGCTGGAAATGCTGGCGCTTGATGCAGTGTTTTGATTTTGTTGCCACTCGTACCCACAATGCAACGCGCAAAAGTCACGTGGTCTGTCAATCTCTATTGCGAAGCTCGCCACTCACAATGGCGAAGAGAAAAGTTAATTCTGAAAGCAGAGCCTTTCAGCGCCGGTGGGAGGCTGAATATATGTTTACAGACATGCTGGTAAACCCGTGTTGCTTATTTGTGGAGATAATGTGGCTGTAATGAAGGAATTTAATTTAAAAGGCACTACGAGACAAAACGTCAGGATAAGCTGAAAAACCTAAACGCAGAAACTACAGGAAGTAGAAGAACTAAAGAAGAATCTGACATTTCAGCAGATGTTTGTCACCAGAGCAAAATCACAAAGTGAAGCTGTTGTGAAAGTTTTATTGTAGCAGAGGAGCCAAATCAGCTGGTACCGCTCTGAAGAGCTGCAGGATGAAGCTGTGCGACGTCGTGTGTCCAGACAAAACGCAGAGTTTGGCAAATGTGAGCCTGAATAGAAACGTATGTCAAAGTGTAACGACACGACAGCGGCTCCAACCTTGTGTTTGCTTTCATTTATTTTTTCTGGGGTTTTGGCAGCATGTTCATATTTCTAACTTGCATAATTGTGACAGGATATATTTTTATGGAGAGCAAAATATTTAAAGTTTATTTATTCTGGAATTATATTCCTGTCTGTATTCATATTTATGTTTACAAAACATTGTTTTAGTGTTCAATAAATGTTTATCTTGTTTGGCCCGCGACCTAAAGTGTGCCTCGAGGTTTGCCCCCCTGCAGTAGATGATATTTTAACGGTCAGTCCAACCTGCAGGGGCATAATATCACCCTTGTACAATCTAATCTCCCACTCACAATGTTCTTCAGTAGCTGCCATCGAATCTAAATGGGAACAAGACATAACTTTCATATCACAGATGACCTGTGGGACTCTAAGGTCACAATATATCGATGTGTGCTCGACTCACTCGTTTAAGATCATCGGGTGCATTGATCCAGGGTTCGGCTGGAGCGTATGCACCCAGAGGTGGACCCAGCCTGTAGGGGGCGCTCCTGGTACATTACTTCGTATGTACTGGTCCTGCCCTTCATTGGCCAACGTTTGGAAGCACAGAGCCCCTCTGTGCTACGTTTGATGCGCCCAGCACCTGAAGCTGCCCAACTCCAGAGTCAGAGCGTTAAACTTTTCATTACTGCTGACCAGGCGAGCTACCTGAGCCCCTCCCGCAGGTGCAATGAGTAAAAGACACAACGTCCTGCTTTGTTTAGTTCAGCTCTTTAAATTCTGAAGTACTTTGTTATACGTTGCACTGAAACCTGTCTAATGAAAGCTCAGGATGAGATGGAAAATGCAGTTAGAACATTTACACGATCTCCTCCACGTTGATTAGGTTGATGTTTTCATGAATGGTCAGATGGTCCGCTGCTATGAATTATGGGACGGAATTTTCTTCTCCCCGTTCATAAAGGATGCTCTGCTAAGGGAAGTTCCTTTGCATAGTGTTTGGAGAACTGGAACAGCTCTGGTTATGGCCACCAGATACATCTCTCAGTGAGGAACCTTCCTGAGCTCCCTTAGACTGTGCTGCTTTAAATCAGGTCCCTGCTTTAAGGGAAAACACGAGCTGGACCTCATGTCTGACCTCAGGCAGGCGTAAAGAAACACAGAGAGCAGGTACACAAACACAAAGTATGGACAGGTGAAGAAGCTTACAGGTAGATGCAGGTGGTCTCCTCTGCTGTGAATCTGTCACATCGCCACGTTACCCGTCTGTCTGAATACCTGTGTGAGTGCTGGGACCCTCAGGACGACGACACAGATGCACCTGAACACTCATGCAGCTTTCTCTGCCTTTTAACACCTTAACTGGATTATCAGATTACCTGCACTAGTCTCACACACACACACCTGTATACCTGCCTCTGTGAGGACTCCCCACGTCCCTGTAAATCTGGACCCATAAAGGTAGACCTAGAGCCAGGTGTAGACTGACTGCAACACTCACAGGTTTTCACAAACACAGGTTTGCACGCATCTCTGCTTCTCAGACACACACAGAAACACAGAGAGGTCAAAAGGTCAGAAAACATTTGTTTTAATCCAGAGAAAGCTGGCAGCTGATTGGTCAGCTGGAGAGGAAAACAGCAAACAGTCACATGATCAAAACAAGCATTTAACAGGCCAATAGGAGCAGAGCATATCTTAAAGTGACAGAGTGCCAGTTTAACGTCTCAGAGACTGTTAGCACTATTAGCATCCCTCATTCACAAATATGGGCTGCGTTAGCTTCAAGCTAGGAGAAACACTGATCGGTGGCTCAGATTGATCACCAGCAGGCGCACTTTGGTGTTTGCATAGACGACGAATGGGATGCTCCGCAGGTGAGATCATGTGATAGAGTGAGAACACTGCACAGGTGAGGAAGGGGCAGGTAAACATGTGACTAAGTGCTTCAGGTACACAACATGAAAACTTCAGGGGAGGGAGGGGGCAAGAGAGGGAGGGTGCTGTCTGACAGCCAGGGGGCGCTGCATGGGCAACTCTGAGTGTTGTACAAATCAGAGCAAAAGAAGAACTCCACCAGTGTGACATCATTACAACCAGGAAAACAACTAATCAGTGTGTGAGGCTGCAAACATGGTGGAGGTGGGAGGAGTCAGGCGGGAGCTCTGTGTGTCTCTTTGGCTGCATTTAAACACTTTTTAAACTAAAAACTATTTTTTCCAGGATCGAGTTCAGCTTTGATTCCTGATTCCTCAAAACTCACCAGCCAGCTGGGGATATACAGCCCTCATGTTTAACGGGGACACGGGGAGACCAGGTGGTTTAACGGGGACACCAGCTGGTTTAATGGGGACACGGGGAGACCAGGTGGTTTAACGGGGACACCAGGTGGTTTAACGGGGACACGGGGAGACCAGGTGGTTTAACGGGGAGACCAGCTGGTTTAACGGGGACACGGGGAGACCAGCTGGTTTAACGGGGACACGGGGAGACCAGCTGGTTTAACGGGGACACGGGGAGACCAGCTGGTTTAATGGGGACACGGGGAGCCCTCATGTTTAACGGGGACACGGGGAGACCAGGTGGTTTAACGGGGACACCAGCTGGTTTAATGGGGACACGGGGAGCCCTCATGTTTAACGGGGACACAGAGAGACCAGGTGGTTTAACGGGGACACCAGCTGGTTTAATGGGGACACGGGGAGCCCTCATGTTTAACGGGGACACGGGGAGACCAGGTGGTTTAACGGGGACACGGGGAGACCAGGTGGTTTAACGGGGACACGGGGAGACCAGGTGGTTTAACGGGGACACGGGGAGACCAGGTGGTTTAACGGGGACACGGGGAGACCAGGTGGTTTAACGGGGACACGGGGAGACCAGGTGGTTTAACGGGGACACGGGGAGACCAGCTGGTTTAACGGGGACACGGGGAGACCAGGTGGTTTAACGGGGACACGGGGAGACCAGCTGGTTTAACGGGGACACGGGGAGACCAGCTGGTTTAACGGGGACACGGGGAGACCAGCTGGTTTAACGGGGACACGGGGAGACCAGCTGGTTTAACGGGGACACGGGGAGACCAGCTGGTTTAACGGGGACACGGGGAGACCAGGTGGTTGCGGCGCCACAGTGTCAGTTCAGGTTTCAACCAATAAGCAGCTCACCAGCAGCAAGTGTAGAGGAAAAGGAATCAAAGCTTCTAACACCACCTGGACCTTGATACCGTCCTAATAAGGGGTCGTCCCCTCCCACTCCAGCAAGTACTGGACCGTCCCCTGAGGGGTGATGCGGCGAGCCAACACCTGGTAGCGCTCGCCATTGGTTAGCCTACCCGCTACTCCAAAGTAAGAGGAGATGGAGGAGTGGAGGTGGGAGTTGTCAGACGGCAGCGGTGAGTGGTCTGACAAGAAGTGGGAGGAGTCTGTGGTCAGGTGGGTGTGGTTTGTAGCTTCCTGGGCCCCAATGATGCCAGAAGGCTCTTCCCCTCCAAGCTCCTCCCCTGCCTCACTGCGATTGGCCCACTGGCTGTAACTGTTCCGGGGTAACTTCCTCTTTCTGCTGCCCATCCTTCTCCTGAAGACAGAGGTCAAAGGTCAGATATCAAAAGCCTAGGGTTGGTGAGTCAGGTGTTCACTCAGCTCACCTGAAGTGGTAGGAGGAGGCGGAGCCAGAGGTGGAGGCATCGGTGGAGTCCTGATCGATGCTGACGGCTCTG
>NC_142115.1:38785000-38812500 GCF_056152115.1 Neolamprologus brichardi
AGAGAGAGTCACACACACACACACACACGGGTAAGAGAGAGAGAGAGACACACACACACACACGGGTAAGAGAGAGAGAGAGTCACACACACACACACGGGTAAGAGAGAGAGAGAGTCACACACACACACGGGTAAGAGAGAGAGAGAGTCACACACACACACACGGGTAAGAGAGAGAGAGAGTCACACACACACACACGGGTAAGAGAGAGAGAGAGTCACACACACACACACGGGTAAGAGAGAGAGAGAGACACACACACACACACGGGTAAGAGAGAGAGAGAGACACACACACACACACGGGTAAGAGAGAGAGAGAGACACACACACACACACACAGGTAAGAGAGAGAGAGAGACACACACACACACACACACACAGGTAAGAGAGAGAGAGACACACACACACACACACACACACACAGGTAAGAGAGAGAGAGACACACACACACACACACACACAGGTAAGAGAGAGAGAGACACACACACACACACGGGTAAGAGAGAGAGAGAGAGTCACACACACACACACACACGGGTAAGAGAGAGAGAGAGACACACACACACACACGGGTAAGAGAGAGAGAGAGTCACACACACACACACGGGTAAGAGAGAGAGAGAGTCACACACACACACGGGTAAGAGAGAGAGAGAGTCACACACACACACACGGGTAAGAGAGAGAGAGAGTCACACACACACACACGGGTAAGAGAGAGAGAGAGTCACACACACACACACGGGTAAGAGAGAGAGAGAGACACACACACACACACGGGTAAGAGAGAGAGAGAGACACACACACACACACGGGTAAGAGAGAGAGAGAGACACACACACACACACACAGGTAAGAGAGAGAGAGAGAGACACACACACACACACACACAGGTAAGAGAGAGAGAGACACACACACACACACACACACAGGTAAGAGAGAGAGAGACACACACACACACACACACACAGGTAAGAGAGAGAGAGACACACACACACACACACACAGGTAAGAGAGAGAGAGACACACACACACACACACACAGGTAAGAGAGAGAGACACACACACACACACACACACGGGTAAGAGAGAGAGAGAGAGAGAGAGAGACACACAGGTGAGAAGCATCGTACCCGGACCGCCAGAGCAAAGACGCAGCGTCTGCAGAACCACGGAGTCAGGGCGCCGCTGCCCTCTACTGGAGGAATGTGACACTGCTGGTGGAAACCTGACAGACAGGTGATGGTCAGAACCCAGGATTCACCATGGCAACAGATAAACAAAGAGCACTCAGTCATCGTCACGGGCGCTTGATTCATTCAGGTGAATCCTGATGTGACCTTTGACCTTAAGTCTGATCATCAGAAAGCATTTCTGCCTTTACTGCAAACAGAGTCTGCTCTAATGTTTCTACTATCAGCTTCACTCTGAGCTTCTGTTAAAGGTCAGAGGTCATTCACATTAGAAGTATCAGCAGTTATGGAGGAGCTCCACCTCCTGAGAAAACGCTGATGTCACTGCGAGCCCGTCCAATAAATCCCACCCCCTAACACCATGCAGTAGGGCTGGGCGATATATCGAGTTTTTAAATATATCGATATATTTTTTATACACATTACGTTACAATTATACTTGTGGAACTGCAAGTTTGCCTCTCTTTCGTCCACTTTTGTCTCTACGCAACGTCACTCTGCCTCACCTCTCCTTCACTGAACACAACCCCCCCATCGCTTCACCTGCAGGCAACGACAAGACGGACACGGCAGCTATCAAAGAGGAGCTGCTCGTTAAAAAGAAAACATTTGGAGATTACTATTTTAGTGCTGTCAGCGTTAATCTCGTTAAAATGACGTTAACAGCATAAATGAGCATTATTATTTAACAAATGTTGAGAATTTCTTTTTTTTCTGAGCAATTTTTTCATGTACATCTGCGCTGTATGTTAATAAAAGTGCCTGTGTGAGACCTGGGACACAGTGTGACTAAGAACTCTCTTTTTCTTCTTACTTTATACCTTTAAAAAAATATCGAGATATATATCGTATATCGCCGTCCAGCTAAACAATATCGAGATATGAATTTTGGGCCATATCGCCCAGTCCTACCATACAGTCAGTTTTAGCTTCGCAGGTGTGACCCTCAGTCGGACCTGCAGAAAGCCCACAGGCAAGTGTTCGTAATAAACTGCTCCTGTGTGTGTGTCAGACTCACCGATCCCACACTTCCCACAGATCAGGATCTGGTTTGATTGGGTGTTGGAGTTTGGGTCCACCTCCTGGCACATGGAGCAACGAGGCTCCTCCCCCGGTACTCCAGCTGCATTAGGATTGGACAAAAGAAGCAGATCACAGACATGAAGCACCTGTCTCGCCCTCTCTAGCTTTCTCTCACTCCACCCGTCTGTCTCACCGTGCTGGATGTCCTTCCAGAGGACCCAGAACTTGGAGTTGTCCTCAAAAGTGACGAAGCAGCTCTGCCTAGGGGGACTCACCTATCCACCAATCAGAACACAGAAACTCAGCCAATCACGATGAGCATGATGACGCTGCAGTGGGTGTCAGGTGAGCACACGCTTACCCGTTGGATCTTTCCCAGGTAGTACAGTCCATCTGACCAACGACAGAGCACGAACTGACCCACGCTCAGACTGGACTCCACCCCGTCAGGTTCGGGGACACGCCCCCCGTCACACCCTCCGCCCCCTGGAGACACCTGATGCTCCAGACCGCAGAAGTCTTCGATCAGGTCCTCATACATCCTGCAGAGAGACAGACAGACGGTCTGTGATTCATTCCTGAACTGCGCGGTGGATTGGAGGAGGGCTGACATGCGCAGTGCGTCCTCCCATCACATACCGTTAACAGAGCTCTAACCATCCAGTAACTACCCACCACACCCTAACGGGTTAACTAACGGAAAAGAGCTGATGAAGCGCGATAACCGACCGGAATAACGAGTAAACCGGGCCATGAAATCCTGAACGATAACCCAGTAACAGCCCGTAATAACTCACGTTAAGAGGGCCAGCTCACAGAAAAACACTTGCACACAGTGATGAACTGACACGGGTTAAATCCAAGGGTTCCAACAGCTCTGTGCCCCGGGCTGAACTAACGGGCCACACTAAATCCCAGGGCTAAATCAGAGCGGGTCAGCGCAGAGAGGCAAGCCGTGATACCTGCATTGATTCGGGCTGTGCCTCCTTTCTGCCGGTCCTCCCGCTGCTGGCATCCCAGGACAGAAGGTCGTTGAGTCGATGCTTCTTCAGGGTGTCTGTCTGTCTGTCTCTGTCCGTCCCCCTCACGTCTGCCTGTCTGCCTCCCTTACGTCTGTCTGTCTGTCTGCTACTGCTGCTCTCCGCGGCGCTAAACTTCAAACTTACTCCGGCGCCATTTTTCACTTTTCCCGCGAATCACAGCACGGCTTTTTTCCTTATCGTTCCGTCATCACGCCGCAGCGCCTACCCTAACTGTGATTGGCTGTTGCATTGAAGCTTGCGGGACCCTGCGCTGTGATTGGCTGTGAGAGGAAAAAAATAGTTTTACCGCGAGATTTTGTTTCTGAGCGAGATTTCTTGTGTAGCTGCCCCTCAGCTGTTCTTCCTACACGCTGCTGATCTACACCTAACCCTACATCTAACCCTTTCTGCAAGCTGAACTCCACCTGTGACCGCCTTCCTCCACTCTCACACACCACCCTCGGCTCCTCTCTCCCGCAAGTACACAGTACAAGGGCGTAGATTTGGTTTTGGCATTGGTGGGGACGGATGATTCAACCACCGAGCCCCGCCCCGTTTCTTTTTTTCCCTTTTTGTCTTTGCTTCTTGATAAAAGGAGAAATATACTTGCGTACATATGCTATTCTGCATGCTTTTAAACCATTTCAAATTACAATTCATAGTTTTATATGTTAAATTACTATTAAACAAATGACTGACTAAGTATTTTAGACTTTAGTTTACTTCAGCCATATTCCATATAAATCAGGTATCATACAAAAATAAAAATAGCTTCAAATACAGTCATGACAATAAAAGAATATGACTTTAAGGACTTAACAACATTACTTCAGTTACACCAACATCTCTGATACATTAGCACTAAGGGAACACTGAATGATCTGCTGGTTTTTGTCCATAAAACTACTCATCTAAGATTACCACAAAGTAAAAGATCTCTCAGCAACATTTTAGGCACTGTTGCCCCGATCAGATCAGTGAGCTGGGATGTTTTACTCTCAACATGTCATGTCTCAATACTGTTACAGCAACAGACATGGACTACATGCCCCACACAACAACTCAATGTCCTCTATGTGAAGGAGCCAAACACATGTCTGCTCCCCTCATTAATCTACAGCACCAAATCATCAGTCACCTGTGACCTGTGACCTCGCCTCTTCACCTCTGAGCTACAACATGGCAGAGCTGCCTCTGTCACCTGATGAATAACAGTGAGACATTCACATACATGCAGTCACACATGTGCTTCAAATACAGTCATGAACCAACATCATCCAGTTTCACCTGTGATCTTGAGTCACCATTACTCTCTGAGCTCTGTGTTGGTTCTTCTGTCAGCTGACAAACAGGACAAACATGACAATAAGAATAAAATGTGGAGCTGCTTCAGTGTTTCTGTCACTTTGTGCAGATCTTGACTCATCAGTAATGTTTGTAGGTTGAGTGCATTTTAAAACTGCAAATTGCACTACAAGGTGGGATATTTGCAAAATCATGACTACCTCATGACATTTTGTCTCAAATATTAACCCTGTGAATATGTCAGTGCCATTAGGATGAGATCATTGTGTCACCAACATTTTAACGTTAGACATATAATTTTAACAGCTTCTGTAAACTAATATCTTGGCTGCTCGAGGCCATTTTCTCTGACAGCTTCAATCAAAATTATAAATGCTGCTCTGAGACTGAGAGAACTAATAGTGCTGCCTGCTGTGCAGTTAGTTTCCCAAACACGTTATTAATGGGTACATACAATTTTAGACTGATGTGGGCCAAAGCCTAGCACAGCCTGTAACGTTATTGTGACACATTTTATGAGTGAACTTGACTTTAAGCGACTTACAGGTTTCTTTGAAAAACACTTTCTTATATCCGGGTTCTTCCTCTTTGCTGCCGTCCTCCTCTCCTCCTCGCAGCGCAGGCTTGCTGCTGCTAAAACTAAACAGAGCTCCCTGAAAGGCACAGCCAATCACATTGGCCATATTTGTCACGAGGCAGGACTAGGGACGGGTACCGGTATCCGGTGCCATTATTCAATTCAATTCAATTCAATTTTATTTATATAGCGCCAAATCACAACAAAAGTCGCCTCAAGGCGCTTATTATGGCACCTATTCTGAAATAAACGGTAGTAACCAGACCGAAAAGCAGCGCACATTTTGGTGCTTTTTTTTCCTGAGCTGTGATACACTTTGGATTCCAGCCAATCATTTTACGTTTCCGAGGATAGTAGGCGGGTCCAGGTACGTACGTTCTTTTAGAGCAGAGCTACAGATTAAAAACGCCCAAGGCGAAGCGTCAAAAGTCTGGCTGTACTTCACAGCAAAAGATGCAAACTCAGCAGCTGCAACAAGTGCTTTAAGCTGATACTGTGATACTGTCAAAGGAGGTAACACCTCAAATCTGATGAAACACCTGGCGACGCATAGCGTTTTTTTAAAAGCCAAGAAATGCGCCGTATTTGATAGCTTGCTGCGAGACCTCACACCGAGCACATCTACTGCGGGTGTGGTGCCTGTTATCGACCCGGAGTTAGCAACATCCCCCAAAAACCCGAAGAGGAGAGTCCTGGCCCCTAGCCCTGCCAGTGTAGCAGAAATGATGAGGATGATGATGCAGCAGCAGCCGTTCTTCTCTGCGTGAGTAGCTTAATGTTGTTCGTGTGTAATTTACGTTGAGTAGGCTAACCACGTTATTACATTAATGCATGTAAGGTGAACTAGCAAACATCATCATAGCTACATGCGGCTGTCTTCTTGTTTGGTGGCAGATACTCCCTTCACCCTGGACAAAAAGGCTAAAATGACCAAAGAAAAAGTGGAAAACAGTTAAACATGAGAGGTTTTTGGACAAAGTTTGTGTTTTTTTCATTGTTTAAGCACTGCTTCCATATTTATAGTTTTATTGTTTTACATTGTTTTATTTACTGTTGTTTTGATATTTCCATTTCCTGTGTTGTAAGGCACTTTGTGATTTTTATCTGTGAAAAGCGCTATATAAATAAATTTTACTTACTTACTTTTATAGATGGTTTGTTTCCATGACTGCCTGAAGAAAGTCTTTAACTTCAGTACAGTGGCAGTGGATGTGGGTTGGAGATGCAATGAGCCTGAACCTGCAGGTGACCATCTTCACTGACCTCCTGTGACAAAGCTCATGTGTCCTGGTGAAGAGAAGAAACTATAAACTACACTTTAACCATTTCACAGGCCACTCGTCTGGTTTCTGGACTTTCACAACAAAACTTGTGTCTAAACACATTTTAACAATACACATACTACTGTTATTACTATTATTTAAATGTAATTACACAGAAATGTTGGTGTAATGTAAAACCAGTTGTTCCTAAAGATTTCTTCCTTCTCTCACCCCAACCGGTCGCAGCAGATGGCCCCGCCCCTCCCTGAGCCTGGTTCTGCCGGAGGTTTCTTCCTGTTAAAAGGGAGTTTTTCCTTCCCACTGTCGCCAAAGTGCTGCTCATAGGGGGTCATATGATTGTTGGGTTTTTCTCTGTATCTATGAAGCGCCTTGAGGCGACTTTTGTTGTGATTTGGCGCTATATAAATAAAATGGAATTGAAATTGAATTGAATTGAATTGAATTTGAGATTAACAGATGTTTGTGTCGCCTGAGGGAGGAGGAACATTTACAAACACATCGTTGTGTCCTTCTGCTGAAGGAGGGGCTGCCTTTTGACTGTTTCTCTGCAAATCATTCGATGATGAAATAAAACAAAATAAAAACAACATTTCATCTGTTTTTTTTGGGTTTTTTTACATTTTTCAGGTGTTTGTCTGACCCAGTCTCTCGATCCAGTTCTTTGTTTTTGTCTAAAACCAAAAAGGAAATCAAAAACTAACTAACTGATCATTTGAGTTGTACTTACATCCACAGCTGGGTGACTTTCTTATATAAAAGTCCGACAGTAACATAAGCAGCCAGATAATAAAAAGTAAATATAAGCTATAGTGAAGCAACAATAGCTTTAAAGGGAAGCCACAACTAAAGCAGGCCACCTGTGAGTTACTTAACTACTTAAGTACAGTATAGAGTAAATGTACTTACTAGATTCCAGCTTACTTATTTTTTCTCATTTAAACCAACTCAGATGCCGAGATCCAGGAAGCATCATCGTGTGACTGGGAATGATCCTGGGGGGATTTTACTCTTTGTCCTTCCTGCTGCACTCGCTCTGCAGCTTCTTTTCCTTTACTGATTTTATGGACTGCTTCCTGTGCGGTGCAGGACCAGTCTGCAGAGCAGGATAAACCATGTTTCCTCGTCCTGTCAAAGGGCACAAAGTGGGACTTTACTTAGATTTATGTATTCCATATGACTGCATCATTTCCCCGTACTCTCCCCTCGGCACTAAGAGAAATCAGTCTGTAACACTACTGTGAAAAGAAAGTGCTTTATTGTTGTTTTGCTTCTTTCATCTGGAAATGTCCAAGCTAACCGCGGTCCAGACTGCAAATGTTGGAGTACGGTCATGGTCCTGGGTCAGTGACCCAGTGTTTGAGTTTTGGTTCCATTATGGTTGTTGGGTTAATCACCGTTTCTGTCTCAGTAGCTCTTTAGTATTTCCTCAGTTCTAGTTTTAGGTTTTGTTATGAGGTTCCCTGTGTTCTGTGTTTCCTGTTTTACTTTGAAGGTGCATGTCTTGTATTTTGTTTTGCTTCCTCCCTGTCTCGTCATGTTTATTAGGTTGAGCCGTGTCTCCCTCCTGTGCTCCTTTTCCTGCTCTCCATCCCCGGTGTAACCACTGCTCTCCGTCCCCTCGTATTTCCAGGTGGTTCTAGTTTCTTGTTTCTGGTTCGTGTTATGTTACAGTTCGTTTTCCCAGTTTAGGTTGAGGGTCGTTTTCCTGTTGGTTTTGTTAAACCGTTAATAAAGGCTTTAAACACTCTCATGCATCTTTGTCTGTGTCTGGGTCCACACCACTCACTCTCTCATATCTGGTGAACGCAGTAACCGGGTCATTGCAGCAGATTTCAATGCAAGACACCCTACGAGACCACCCATCTCCCATGCTACAGTTAGCAAACTGCTTGCTAAGTTTGGTGAAGCTGGTTCAGTGTTGGATTTGCCAAAATGTGGACGCAAGAAAACTGTCACTTCATTCAGCAAGAGCCCACAGCGTAGCACTCGTCGCATGTCACTGGAGAGTGGCATTAGTCGAACATCCCTTCGGCGGATATTAGCTACTCACAAATGGCACCCTTACAAACTCCAGGACCCTCAGTTCACACAGAAGATTTTGTTCAGTGATGAGGCAAACTTTTATGTGAATGGTGAAGTTAACAAACAAAACCACCGCTATTGGTCTGACACTAACCCACATTGGATGGATCCTCCAAGACTGTTGGACCAACAAAAGTGATGGTTTGGTGTGGTATATGGGGTACAACGATAGTGGCTCCATTCTTCATCAATGGAAACCTCAAGGCCTCTGGATATTTGAAGTTGCTACATGATGATGTGTTTCCCTCTTTATGCACTGAAGCTGGCACGTTCCCTGAGTTTTTCCAGCAGGATGGTGCACCACCACATTATGGGTGCAGGTCCGAGCATTCCTAGATGAACAGTTTCCTGGAAAGTGGATTGGTCGTCGTGGGCCAGTTGAATGGCCCCCAAGGTCTCCGATCTGACCCCCTTAGACTTTTATCTTTGGGGTCATCTGAAGGCAATTGTCTATGGTGTGAAGATACGAGATGTGCAGCACCTGAAACTACGGATACTGGATGCCTGTGCTGGCATTTCTCCTGCGGTGTTGCTATCAGTGTATGAAGAGTGGGAGAAGAGGGTTGCATTGACAATCCAACACAATGGGCAGCACATTGAACACATTTTATAAGTGGTCAGAAACTTGTAAATAACTCATGAAAGAATAAAGTCACGTTGAAACCAAGCAAACCATTGTTTTTCTTGTGACATTACCAATAAGTTTGATGTGTCACATGGCCCTCTTCCTATTGGAAAAACTAAAGTTGTATCCAAGATGGCCGACTTCTAAATGGCCACCATGGTCACCACCCATCTTGAGGAGTTTGCCCCTCACATATACTAATGTGCCACAAACAGGACTTGAATATCACCAACCATTCCCATGTTATTACGGTGTATCCATAGAAATGGCCCACCCTGTACCTCCTCCTTCCTGGATGTTTGACTCTGTTGGCCCCTCTATTGTGGAAATAATCAATACTTCTCTTTATACTGGCTCAGTTCTCAGCTTTTTAAACAAGCTGTTGTTGAGCCAACATTAAAGACACCAAATTTGGACCCATCTCTTCCAAACAGTCACAGCCAATATCAAAATCACCATTTGTGTCAAAGATGTGAGAAAAAACAGTTGCAGAACAACTGAACGACTTTATGGAGAAAAACAGTGTTTTGGACATTTTCCAGTCTGGTTTCCACAAACTGCTGTGAAACTGTGTAGTGACATGTTGATGGCAGCAGACTCTGGTACTCCGTACTGGTTATGCTGGGTCTCTCCTCTGCCTTTGATGCTGTTGATCACAGTATGATGGTAAACAGGCTCAAAGACTTGTTGGGATTACTGGTGTTGTTTAGCTCCCATTCTCTTTTTCCTTATATACTCCCTCTACTCCAAGTTATCAGACAGTAGTATTTATCATCATCTCCATGCTGATGACATTCAGTTATTCTGTTCTTTCAAAGCTTCTGACTTTTAGAAATTGTCTTCTTTAAATAATTGTGTCAGAAATCAAACGATGGTTAAATGATAATATCGTCCAGTTAAAACAGAAACTATTGCTCGCGATCACATGATCTGTTTTTTAGGCTCCTCCATCACAAATGTGGGCGTCATATCTGAGAGCTGAGTCTATGTGAGAGTCACGGTGCAAACATCTGTAACCTGTGCTGGTGTCAGAGGCTGAGGTGATTCTTCACGCTTTCACTTCTTCTGTAACGTCTTTTTACTGGTTTCAACCAATCAGCGTTGTTCAGACTGCACACAACGCTGCCGCACTAACAGGACGTCACATGTTACTCCAGATTTGGCTTCTCCTCATCGGTCGTTGGTAAATTTGAGGTTTCTTCCCGAGCACTCAGGTCAGGTCAGAGGTCACTGTCGGTCCCACGTACTGGGTTCAAACCCCGCGTGGGTCGTCAGGCGCCGAGGCTGTCGTCTTTACGCTGTGCACACTCCACTGACTCGTTTACAAAGCAGCTGAACACATTTCTATACAAACAAGCTTGTAATGAATTTCCTCATGTTTTATATTATTTAGTTATATTTGTGGTTTTATTGTGAAGCACTTGGTGATTTCTGTCTATGACAGTGCTGTATACATACATTTGACTTACTTTGACCTCCTAGATCAAACGAGATAATCCTCCCTGCTGCTGCTTTCTCCTGAAAACTGGATGAACCCACATCCAGTTTCTTTTCACAGTGCATTTTTTGAGGATGAATTTTCTGCAAAAACCCAACGCATTCGGTGTGTAACAACCTTTAAAGTTCGGCCGTGTCAGGTAACGTGGCAGGAAGATGCTGACCCACTTAAGTCGCTCTGACAAACCACCACGCAGGTGAATGCGCGTTGTTGGTAACTCCAGGCTCCCGTTGCCTAGGTAACAGTGTGACACAGTAGTGGAACTGTTCCTTTGCTCCCACTCGTGACTTCACCTGAGGATTCACCTGCTGCTGGTCACTTCCTGCGAGGATGGCTCCTAAAGACTGACCCTGATGTACAGTGATTTTAGCCACCGACTAACCTTCACCTTCACGTTGCTCTACAACACTCGCATCAATGCATGCTGCGCCCCATCACAGGAAGTACCTCCACCCAGTGCTAACCCCCCTGCTTCCATCAGAGGAGCGTGACCTCTAACACCACGTCGTAAAGATCGATAAGAGTGATTATGGTCTTGTCAAATGAGTTTATTGATGAAACAAAAAAGGTAAGTAACACATCAACGCTCTGTCTACCATCATTTACAATTGTACTTATAGAGGCGGAGTTTCATACAGACTCTAACCATCTACAGTCACAACCAATCACGAGCTCTCGGCCCAGGTTCAGGACTCCGGTCTGGGTCGGATCTTCATCTCTGTGAAGCGAAGCGAGTACTGCCAACCAGTCCAGCTGGACCACTCCACACCGTCAGCGTAGGAGGCGTGGCCTCCTCTCAGGTACTGCCCATTCAAGTTGGAGGTGTGGCAGTTCCGGTACCACCACGCCCCCTGGTAGTACGCCGCACAGTTGTTCTCTGATTGGTCCTGGTCGCGGTCTTTGGTGGTGAAGCGCATCCCCGAGTGCTTCAGGAGGGAGTCACCTGCAGAGAAATACCCGGCTGTGTACTGTGCAGTACTGTGTGGTAATCTGTGGTACTGTGTGTTACCGCGTGGTACCTGCAGTCCCGGAGTACCCGTCCACGGTCAGCGGGTATCCGTCCTCCTCGGGGTTCACGGAGTCTCGACCAACGGAGAATTCAGAGTACTGAGCGAACGCCGTGGCGTTATCGAAGTCTGCCATGTCGATACGCAGCTCGGAACCACCTGACCTGGTGAGCGAGTAGATCCTCTGCAGACCTGCGAGAGACAGCCAGGTGTCACTGTGCTGCTTTTTAAACCGTGTGCTGGACTCTGTCTTTGTGAGGACCAGTCTCACCGCTTTACCACGGGACCATCAACATTTTACCTGAAGTTCTACTCGGTTACATGACAAACCACAAAAACACCTGTGAACACGTTACTCTCACCTGAAATTAGAAAAAGAATAATAACAAAACTTTCCCACCTGGCTGTGGGAAAAGGTTAAAGATTTACTGTGAAAATCCTTGAAGTAGAAGATTAAAGGTGTCATTTCATGAAGCTGCTGCTGATGTTGCCGATCAGCTTTATTAGAAACCAGCCCAACCGTCATCAGCTCCTATCACGACGTTTGTTTTTGCTAGTCAGAGGTGGTTGGGTTAAACCCTTCTTTAATCATCTGGATGTGAAATGACCCGACAAACAACTCAGAAATATACATAAATACAAAGAATAAAGAGTTCAACACCATACTGGGCTGAAGCTTTAATACACCCAGTTTGAGGTACTTTAATGAAGTACTGCTAAGTTTTGTATCAAGTTTTTCTGTGTTTTTTATTTAAATATTTCTCTTTCTCTCCTAAATCATCCATTGAAGAACTTTAGTTCTCGTTTTCTCGATTTAAAACATTAATCCAGCTTTCTGAAGTTCTTCTTGGACATTACTTTTTTATTCAGTTCCACTCCAGTTCTGGTACCTGACCATGTTTACAGGAATGTTTTCTTTGTTAAGCATCTAAACAGTATTTTAGGATGATTCTCAAAGAGCTGTGAGCTGACAGCTTGAAATATCTCAGCATGGTGTCCAACGTGTGCTCAAACAAATCTGAGGAAACTGGATAACAGTGTGCCGTTGTTTCAGCTGAGAAGGATAAAGTTCAGGTTCCTGTGTGCACTCGGTGAGTAATGGCCCCCACAAACACAGCAAAACCAACGTGTGTGTGTCAGACCAAGCCAGTGCTCTCCGGTCGTTGTCCCAAATCCGTCCCTGTAAGCCTCCCATCCTCTGAAGAAGTTCACCGAGCCGTCCTCCCTCCTCTGAATCACCTGTGCACACACACACAGGTGTGAAGCCTCTGACAGGTACATTATTAAAGAAACAGTCGTGCTGATAGAATTAATCGGTGTGATTGATGAGGTGTGACCAACGTTGCCTCTAATGTTTCATGTGTCTGAACACACAAACTCCCTGAGCTTGGACCACTGTGAGCGACAGCAGACGTGTGCACTGTGGTCACGCCAGCATCCAATCATCCAAGTCACATGTTTATTAAAGTAATCAAATTACAGCATTTATGTTAGACGACTTTTAATTAACTGCTTTAGCCCACTTACAATGAAAATTAAAACAATCTTGTTCATGTGTAGCATGTTCACACTATTGGAAGTAAAAACAACTTGAACTCCAATTTTAAAAACACAACTTTATTTATTTTTTATAAAGCTCTGACTGTATCATGAGTCTGTGGTCTGGGAGAGAGTCTGTAACTCTGTCTGCAAATACAGTAAATAATGACCAATGTTGGGCAATTAATTATATAGTTACTTCTTCAAAAAAGTAACTGAGTTATGCAAACAAAGTTTTTGCAGCTGTTTACCTAAAAATGCAGCCAAGACGTTTTTTAAACAAACATTTCAAACTATTTACAGAACAATCAGCTGTTCTGCATCAAATCTGATGCCACACAAATTATTTGTGCCACTCCGCCGTCACTCCTAAAACGTCCCCCGTTTCTTAACAACTAAATGCCACGTTGCCATATCATTTTGTGATTGGTCAACATGGTGCATTTTTCCACCAATAGGAAAGGCTGGAGGGGGGTTGTTTTTTCTCTCTTTCGAGCGTTTTCCTTATAAAACAGCGTTTTTCCCGTTTCTTCCTGCAGTAAATATAAACAACGACAGTATTCAGGATAAAAAACAAACATTGCAGATATTTTATCATAACTCTGGTTTTACGATCAACACAATTTAAAAACTGGTATAAAGTCCACACTTTGTCCGTCAGTTGTTCGTCTGTCCTGCTCACATCTCCAATGGTTGGACACGTTGTCATTAACTTCACTCCACGTCAGCCGCTTTGCTAAAACACCGGTGTCGCACATAAGGACGCTGTCATAGCCTGTCAGCGACGTGGATTAGCTGCGTTTATACGAATGTGAATCGCATCGTTGGCTGGACTTTGGGATAAGGTGGCATCGTTCTGAACACATACGGGAGCAGCCAGTCACTGACTGACACTGCAGAACAGAATTATTAAAGTTTTAATTTTAATTTCAATTCAGGTTAGATTTTATTCTGTGCGCAGAGACGTGCAGCTTAGAGGGAACATTGGGTGTGACAGGATCTCCTGCAGGTCTCCTGTGTGCTAAGCTGGTCAAACCGAAGCAGGTGTCTAACAAGCTCAGGCTGACAAACGAATTAGCACCTAGGGTGTGTGTGTGTGTGTGTGTGTGTGTGTGTGTGTGTGTGTGTGTGTGTGTGTGTGTACCGTCCAGCCTCCTCCATCTGTGCTCATGTCGCAGTAAACCATGAAGCCATTGGGGTCGTGGGTTGGAAACACGGAGTAAACGCCATCCTGAGAGACACCAGATTTCAGGATGTCGCTGCAGTCCCTGGGTCTGACAGCTGAGGGACAGGAAATGACATCATCAGCAACACAGGTGTGTCTGTGGAGGTCACTCTGTCCACCTGTCAGACACACCTGGACTCAGGTGAGCTACTTGTCTTCTTTATTTGTGTGTCATCTGAAATGAACAGGTCTGCATGTACAGTCAGTGATGACTGCTTCACAGGTCAGTGAGTGTGTTAGATATCTGTTATCATACAAAGGCTCGTCGATAACATGAAGACACAAACACGAGGAGGCAGTCTGAGCCAAAAACACACAATCCTGCAGTTTTGGGCTTTTCTTTCCTGTCTGACACCGTCCAGAACTTGTCCCAATAGATTTGTTTTCCCACACGGACCATTTTGGCTTTTCGTGTACTCGTCCACGTGATTTTCATAGTTTATTCAATCTTTATTATTTATTTTACTTTTTAAGTAATCATGGTGAGAACGGACAGGACCGAGGGACGGGGAGGAGAAAAGCTGATGATGGAAATTATTCTGAAATGTAGAACATCTACCTGTGATTCACCTCTGTGTGTGTGTGTGTGTGTGTGTGTGTGTGTGTGTGTGTGTGTGTGTGTGTGTTACCTGTGAGAGTGCTGTCTTTGCTCAGCTCACTCTTCAGGCTCCTCAGACTCTCTGTCTCCCTCTGCAGGCTGAGCAGAGAATCACTGAAACCTGCCACCAACTTCAACACACCTGAGTGATTATCAGACATCACCTGTACAGGTACACAAAGAGGGAGGGACTGTTTAGTAATATAAGACCAGTAACAACAACCTAGCTTTGCCTTGCTGCCAAAGGAAAGAAGATGACAGTGGACTTCAGGTTGATGCCAGCCCCCCCCCCGCTGGTTTCTATAGTATCCTATGGCCCAAACTACTCTGACTTTATTAAGGCTGTTGCCTTTTTAACATGTTGTAATGCTTTGTATCTTGTTCTTTTCAATCTGAACCAGTCAGTGATCGCTGTCGGCCTCTCTCAGTTTTCATCATCACTGTTCATTTTAAAGCTCAGTTTTAAATGATGTAGCTGTAGCTCAGCAGCAGTATATTGATGACTAACCTCGTATTGTGGATGGATTATCTCAGTTGTTCTCCTGACTGGAGTTTGGTCCTTTTACAGCATCCTGCCATGCGACTGCATTTGTCTCTAACCATCAGGAACCTTCACGCTAACTTTTATCCAGTGGAGAAAAAGTTGGCGTTCATCCTCCAGCTTCACTGTGTTTATGCTAACATAGCTGTGTCGCTAGCCACACGTAGCACATCATTATCTACCAGCTAGCCCAACTTCAGTAACCCTACAAACGTCACTGCTGTTTAGTTTCTGTCTTCATTTATGTTGAAGTGACAGCAGAGCTGTACGCTTGAATTGTTCATACATTTTAATTACTTTGATTCATACCTTGACGATGCGGCTCTGTTCACTCTGCAGTCTGTCCAGTCGTTGGTCCAGAACACCTTGGCCTCTTTTCAGCGAATCAGCTTCCAGTCTCAGGTTGTGGGTGTGGCCTAATAACACCTTTAGCTCCTCCTCCAGCTTCTGGACAAATCCGTGGTCCTGCCAATCATCTGCATTGTAATTGGTCAGCGCCCGCAGCAGCGAGCTCTGCAGCACCTCCCATCGGAGGAAGTGCTCACTAAAGTCCGGACAGTTTGGGTCCAGGAAGATGCTGATTGGCTCTCCGTCTGCAACACGCGACACTGTCACCAGGGGCCCAGACTCTTTGGGATTGGTTGAAACTACAGATGAGGACACTTCCCCCCTGTAACCATGACAATCCCAGATTTATATTTAAACAGGCAGAAGGAAGGAAAGAGAGACATGTATAGGTGTGTTACCTGCTGATGAAGGGTAGAGGATAGTGGTTCAGGTACAAGATGGCAACTGTTGCTGCAACAATGACTGCGATGATGACCAACGTGCCACCGGACCATAACAGGAAGCTGCACACCTTCTACGAACACACACAGACAAACGCCAAGTTACAGACAGCTGTTGATAGATAGCTCGTAACATTACCTGATAACGTGATTTGGATCAGAACTGAGAGTTTGTAAGAGTTTACCAACCTCACCCTATAAGGACTGTCCAGATTAGCAGACAAACTAGCATAAGCAACATTAGCCAGAAGACGACAGCTCAGGGTCATGTGACAGGAACTGAATCTCCTGCTGCTGGATTGTGATTGGATCTTACTAATTAGCAGGTATCTGTGGGTTTGTGTGATGAAGTCTGACAACCAGGCTAGTTAGCATTAGCTGCTAGGCAGAGGTGGGTAGTAACTAATTACATTTACTCAGTTACATTTACTTGAGTAACTTTTTAGAAAAAATTACTTTTAGGAGTAGTTTTACTAGACTGTACTTTTTACTTTTACTTGAGTAATATTATTATGAAGTATCACTACTCTTATTCTGGCTACTCAGTGTGAGTAACATCAGTGAATGAGTAATAAACTCGTTTTAACCAAAAATGCAGGCGACAGACACAAACCTGCAGGTTATAAGTCAGACTTGTTGTGTTAATGTTACTCTATCTGCTGTGACAGAAGTAATATATAAATACTGGGGTAGATAATGTCTACCTACCCTAATATTTCTTTGTTCTGCTTAGATTTATTATTTTTTTGTTGCTTTTCAGTCTTTAAAATGTGTCTGTCTGATTATCTCATTGTTAAACATTAAATCAGATGTTATGATCAGTTACTGAGTACTCAAGTAGCCTTTTTTACTAAATACTTTTTCACTCTTACTCGAGTAATTTCTTGGACGGCTGCTTTTTACTTTTACTTGAGTAAAACCATGTTGTGGTAGCGCTACAGTTACTTGAGTACAATGTTTTGGCTACTCTGCCCGCCTCTGCTGGTAGTTTATTACTCTCTCATCCAAATGTGGTCACTTCCTGAAATCAAAACCAACATGGCGGCGGCAGTCATGACGCTCCGTGTTAGGGCAGTGCATTTTGTGTGCAGCTTCCTGTCAGAGCGTGTGTGAGAGTTAGAAGTAGAGATGGACCGAGCCGATATTACGTATCGGTGTCGGTCCGATACTGACGTAAATTACTGGATCAGATATCGGAGAGAAATAAAAAATGTAATCGATCCATTAAATATCACAAAAGCACCTCACAAAACTTGCTACACGGCGTAACTCGGCTCATAACCGTAGCACGTCGCAACAGTGTGGTCACGTGATAGAGCGGCTGTGTGTGTTTGTAGCCTCAAACCAGCATTTCATCTCCGAGGAAGTTTTCCCAGAGAGAAGTAAAGCAAGTGTGTAAGTTCATCTCTGAATGTTTGTAAAGCATTCCCACGTTAAGCTTAACAACAGATATATGGAGCGACTGCCTCTCTCTCTCTCTCTCTCTCCTGCTGCTACTTCAATCATGAAACTGATCAATGATCAGCTGATCGTCTCTCTTCTTTGTTTTTGTCTCACTTTGCACCAGAAAGAGGAAACCAGCGGCTGAACAACAGCAGCACGTTTAAGCTTGATCAGCTGTTGTTAGAATTTATTTAATATTATTTCTACACCAGGATCTTTTTCTACAGCTGACGTAACTGTGCAGGGGCGGATCTAGCAAAGTTTAGCCAGGGGGGCCGATAGGGCATGAACAGGGAAAAGGGGGCACAAAGACATACTTTTCTTTCTTATTCTCATTTAAAATGTCGAGCTTTTAATAAATAATTATCTGAATCTTACAACCAAAGTTTTAATCTGATGTAAAATGTATAGAAGTCCATTACTGTATATAGTAACTGTTAAGTCTAATATACCCTAGTAAGCTATAGTACTTTTTCCTTTGGGAACCATCTGTGCAGTCTGCAGTTCTGTAGAAGAAAGATGTTGAATCTATTTAATTATTCTTGAAAAATAATTTATTTCTGTGCATTTTCCCCCTGCATCAAATTAAATTTGATTACATCAATTAAGCATCATGAGGTGGGGGGGTGGGGGGGGGGGGGGGGGGGTTTTCCCTATTTATTTTTTTTGCTGGGAGTTTGCAGCCCTATTAGTTAGGTTGCTTAATATTTCTGCTAAGTACTCTTTAAAACACCAGAATAGGGAGGATGGAGCAGGTTTAAGTTCATTAGATTGATCAGTTTTGCTGAACTATGAAATATTTTGTTGTATTTTTTACATACAGGTATAACAGAATAGCTTTAGTGTTGTTGTTTATTTAAACTTGAGTATGAACTTATACAAAAAGCAGCAAGATATTAAAAAAACTGTTTTATTGATTAAAACACACTATATCGGATTCATATCGGTATCGGCAGATATCCAAATTTATGATATCGGTATCGGACATAAAAAAGTGGTATCGTGCCATCTCTAGTTAGAAGTGGCGTGAAGATCGCCTCAGAGTAAATCCTGCATGCTCCTGCAGGGTGTAATCTGCAGTAAAGCCGACATATGCTGAAGATTACTCCTGCGCTGATCTGACAGTTTAACTCCAGATTAACACGACTTAACTCTCCTGTCTGAGCCAGCTAGCTGCTAACGGCTAACGTGGAGATACCTTGTGCTTGTTTGGCCGCTTGCTGTCGAGCTCTGAGCTGCTGTTGTTCATGATGGTCCACCGATCATTCAGCATCATCCTAGAACACAAACACAGTCTGAGGTTATTCCTCTGCTTACCTCCTCAGTGACCCCTTCCTGACCCCTGACCCCTGTCCAGCTCCTTTACGGTGTCCCCAGAACTTCCTCAGTGACTTCACTGAACTCTAAACCTCAAACCTTTCCTGAGACACCTGCCCATTACCGGATATAACCTCAGCAGTGACAGATCCCTAACACTTGACCTCTGTAGTGACGTGTCAGACCTCCTGACCTCTGACCCTTTTAGGGTGTTTACGATGGCACCATAACTGGTTCATTAGCAGCAGATCCTCCTCAGTGACGTGTGAACCTGTGCTAGGAAACCAGCTGCTCACTTGGCGGGTTGTTCTTGTTTTCCACTGACGTGTTGCCCAACCTCAGACCTGTGCAGGTGCTCCCACTGAAGCTGCTGGTTGTGTTGGTGTGTTGACACAGCACCACACATTTTGACAGATTTTACTGTCAGTCAGGAGCTGATAGAGGAAACAGATTCGTTCCAAACACTGAGCTGGTCTTTAAAGGCACCACGTTGGAGAACAAAGTTCAGAGGTCATCTTTGCTTCAATCCAGCAACACCAACTTTGAACATGTCACTGTGACAGCACAGCCTCACGACTGAGCTCTGAAGCCTGACAGTCAAAAACCTGATGATGCTATTTGTTCAAACAGAAAACAGAACAATTCATCCCCAAAGTTGGTACAATCACGAGTTCCAGCAGCAAAACATGAAACAACCAGAACATAAAGAAACAGCTCCATGAAGAAGCGTGACACACAAACAGCAGCTCAGACGTTTCATAAAAATGCTCTAATGTGAATCCACAGTCTGAGCATTTAACCCATGACCATGTGATCGCACGCTGATATCAGTAATCAATAACTCACCTGTCGGCCGCCAAAATTCAAAAATTCTAAATTCAAATCACTGTAAACTTTATTGCCTCTCTGCTCGACGACGCCTGGCACGTTCTGTCATCCTCAGAGAGAGAGAGAGAGCATCTGCCAGTGGGCGAGCAAGAGGGCGGGCGAGGGCAAGAGAGAGAGGCCATCTGCTGCCGAGAGGAGCGAGAGACCCTGGCTCAGAGAGAGAGAGCGCTGATCTGATCGGCTTTAGCTGGAGTCGGTCACAGCGCCACCTCAGGACTGAAGTGTGATTGCAGCTCACGCTCTGAGCACGCTCAGTCTGAACCAACACATGACACAGTTCCCTTATTTCCATTCTTACTGTTGGACTCTGAGCAGCTTAGCATGAGTCACAGTTCAAAACAATGCTTCTTTGTGTGACACCGAGCTGCAGATGTGACGTGAACCAGAACATGAACTCTGACTGATGCTAGTTCACGAGTGCGCACGGCCTCGGTCGCACTGGGACTTACAGCCGGACAGTCACAGAGCGGAGTGCTTATCCAGTCTAGCCTCTCCAGAGAAGGAGAGCCAGGCCACAGCCACGCTCGTTCTAACAGAGGACAATGATGCCAACCAAAGCCTGAAGACAGTCAGCTGAGGGGCGGAGCTTCTGTGCCTGAGACGACCATATAAGGGCTGAGACTGGCAGAACATGTCTTCAGGTGGCTTCTTTGGTTAAATGAACACGTTAGCGTGTCTGCCCACTGTACCAAACTGAATGTTGCATCAGGGGACCCGCTCTCTGTGACATCATCCAGACCCTGCACTGTGACAGCTGGGACAAACTGAGTGTCCAGAGGCGCCGTGTGTGGCTGAGATGTGGCATGTCTGGTGGACGCCGAGCTCCTCGTTATGTTTGAAATGAACCGCAGACGCGTTTGTTTCCTCCTCCTGCAGCCATCTGTGTGCTGACCTCTGACCTCTGAGCTCCACATTCTTCTTAGAAAGTTCAGCACTGGGAACTCGTTGAAGCCATTGGCGTGTCCACAGATTTCAGGTCATGTGGTTCGTTTCCTCCCTCTGACATACTTGTGGTTACCGTGTTAATCACATGCTGCGCTCTGATTGGAGGAGCTGCTTCCACATGTTGACCCCCCCGTTAATGACTAACGTGTGTGTGTGTGTACAGCAGGCAGTAATGTGACATTGAATGTGAATTTCATCTCAACCACACAGGAAATCAGGCAGGGCCCTCCAAAGTAAAACTCTGTGCTGTGACTCAGGCCCTGAAGCCACTGCTGCACGTTATAAACTCACTGAGCTGCTCTGATTGGACAGACTCGTGCTCTTCCACATGTTTGAAAAGGAGGAGACAGATGTTTCCAGTACAGCAGGTTGAGCAGGAGCTTTTATTCTGAAAGAACAGACAGGAAGCAGGTGGGTGTGCCTGCTGGAAGCTGACAAGGTTAAAATTCAAAGCTGTTTGAATTCCTTTCCTTCAGAGAAGCTGAAGAAACAAACAGAGACAAAGAGGAGAGACGTTGGACTTCTGCTGGCTCTGGAGGTCAGTCGTTAGGGTTAGTTAGCTGTTACACAGTTGGACAGTCAGGTTGGTTAGCTGTTACACAGTTGGACAGTCAGGTTAGTTAGCTGTTACACAGTTGGACAGTCAGGTTGGTTAGCTGGAGAGTTTGTATGTCGGACAGATGGACTCGGCTTCTCTCTGCAGCAGAAAAAGGTGAGACTGAATCTCAACATCAGGAATATTGTAACTTCAAAGGGCTCCAGGAAAACATCTAAAGTTTGAAAAAGAAAGAAAAAAATTCAGATTTGTTGAGCAAAGAATCCAAACTGCTCTGAAACCTGAGACGTGAACAAAGTTGGTCGTACAGAAAATGCAGGCTGAACCCTGGAGTTACTTTCTCAGTCCACCTTATATGAAATGTGTCTTTCCAATCAGTTTCCTGCAGGAGTACGATATCCTGCCGATGGTTTGTACCTGACCTATCCGCCATTTAGCAGTTAGTTTGCCCAGACGTGTAGTGTAACGGTGCCAGGTTCCCATCTGTTGTCCTCTGTGCATGAAACGTGTTTTACAAAGAAACATGCCCCCAGCACAGGGCACATGCTAACCTCTGTGAACATCTGACCTGAATTAATGGTGATGGCGTGCAGCTCTACACGCATCCTGTCGGCTCACGAACCAGTGGAAAGAACATGACCAACCCGAGTAAAGCCATGTACACACACACAGGTCATTCTTATACAAACCTCCATATGTGCCTGGATACTCATTATGGGCTGTGAACGAGATCCATTTAAAAACACGGCCTGAGATTTTAAATTCACCTACATCTGAAGAAGCTGACCCCCCGCTGTCTCTTTCATTCTGCCTGAGCTCCACCTGTTTGAAAACTTTGATAACGGTCCAGGGACGAGTAGGAGTCGGATCAGCCGGGCCGGTGAGCTGCTCGATGACACGGGGCGACGTGAACTGGTCACTTCAGAAGCCCAACCCTAACAGCCTGTGACAAAAGACCGAAACACACACGCACACGCACACTCACAGACACACACTCACAGACACACACTCACACTCACAGACACACACTCACAGACACACACTCACAGACACACACTCACACACGCACACTCACACACACACACTCACACACACACACTCACACACGCACACACGCACACTCACAGACACACACTCACACACGCACACTCACACACACACACACACACGCACACTCACACACACACTCACAGACACACACTCACACACGCACACTCACACACACACACACGCACACTCACAGACACACACTCACACACGCACACTCACACACGCACACACACACACGCACACTCACACACACACACTCACACACGCACACTCACACACGCACACACACACACGCACACTCACACACGCACACTCACACACGCACACTCACACACGCACACTCACACACTCACACTCACAGACACACACTCACACACGCACACTCACACACACACACTCACACACACACACTCACACACGCACACACGCACACTCACAGACACACACTCACACACGCACACTCACACACACACACTCACACACTCACATATGGCAGATATCAGGGCTCGCGTTATCCCTGCTGTTAGCAACATTACAAACATAAATAGATAATATGAGACTATAGTCTACAATAGTCTACAATAGTCTACTATAGTCTATATATCTGTAGACTTAGTCTATATATCTGTAGACTATAGTCTATATAACTGTAGACTATAGTCTATATATCTGTAGACTTAGTCTATATATCTGTAGACTTAGTCTATATATCTGTAGACTATAGTCTATATAACTGTAGACTATAGTCTATATATCTGTAGACTATAGTCTATATATCTGTATAGTCTACAGATATATAGACTATAGTCTATATATCTGTAGACTATAGTCTATATATCTGTAGACTATAGTCTATATAACTGTAGACTATAGTCTATATAACTGTAGACTATAGTCTATATATCTGTAGACTATAGTCTATATATCTGTAGACTATAGTCTATATATCTGTAGACTATAGTCTATATAACTGTAGACTATAGTCTATATAACTGTAGACTATAGTCTATACATCTGTAGACTATAGTCTATATATCTGTATAGTCTACAGATATATAGACTATAGTCTATATATCTGTAGACTATAGTCTATATATCTGTAGACTATAGTCTATATATCTGTAGACTATAGTCTATATATCTGTAGACTATAGTCTATAGATATATAGACTATAGTCTATATATCTGTATAGTCTACAGATATATAGACTATAGTCTATATATCTGTAGACTATAGTCTATATATCTGTAGACTATAGTCTATATATCTGTAGACTATAGTCTATATATCTGTAGACTATAGTCTATATATCTGTAGACTATAGTCTATAGATATATAGACTATAGTCTATATATCTGTAGACTATAGTCTATATATCTGTAGACTATAGTCTATATATCTGTAGACTATAGTCTATATATCTGTAGACTATAGTCTATAGATATATAGACTATAGTCTATATATCTGTATAGTCTACAGATATATAGACTATAGTCTATATATCTGTAGACTATAGTCTATATATCTGTAGACTATAGTCTATAGATATATAGACTATAGTCTATATATCTGTAGACTATAGTCTATATATCTGTAGACTATAGTCTATAGATATATAGACTATAGTCTATATATCTATAGACTATAGTCTATATATCTGTAGACTATAGTCTATATATCTGTAGACTATAGTCTATATATCTGTATAGTCTACAGATATATAGACTATAGTCTATATATCTGTATAGTCTACAGATATATAGACTATAGTCTATATATCTGTAGACTATAGTCTATATATCTGTATAGTCTACAGATATATAGACTATAGTCTATATATCTGTAGACTATAGTCTATATATCTGTAGACTATAGTCTATAGATATATAGACTATAGTCTATATATCTGTAGACTATAGTCTATATATCTGTAGACTATAGTCTATATATCTGTAGACTATAGTCTATATATCTGTAGACTATAGTCTATAGATATATAGACTATAGTCTATATATCTGTAGACTATAGTCTATATATCTGTAGACTATAGTCTATATATCTGTAGACTATAGTCTATATATCTGTAGACTATAGTCTATATATCTGTAGACTATAGTCTATATATCTCTGGGTGTAGTAGTCTTCCCTCGAACCTCGAGTGTTTCAAGGGAAACGATCTTCACCTCGTTACTTCAGGCCGACATCACTTATTTCTTTTCTTTCTTTGAACACTTTTTGTTGTTGGACTCTTTGTAAAGTCTTGCTTTTCTTGCCGTCCCTGTCCTCGAGCACATTGCTCCACTTCCTTCACCGTTTGCTCCACGGTCAACGTGTTTCCTTATACGGAGCAATGGGACCCTGAGAATGATTGTGATTGGCCAACAGGTGGTTTGAATCGTCTCTGCTGTCTCCTGTAGGCCCTGTGATGGAGCTGTCCTCCACCCGCACCAGGAGGCCCAGCAGCCATTCAGGAAGAGGGGGGAGGGAATGAAGAGGCGAAGGAGAGGAGACTGTAAGGAGAACAGAGACCCTCGGGATAACCTGCAGAGGAAGAGGAGGGACCGGAGAGGGTGAGGAGGTCACAAAGAATCACCGATCGGTCATCGATCGCTGCAGACTCTAACAGCCTGACTCTTACAGGGCTCAGACCAGAAACCAGTTCACGCCTGCTTCTGTTTTTCGGTGTGGTGGCGAGATGCAGTCCTGCAGAGCCGAAATCCGAGTGGCTCTAATCAGGAAGTCCCGGATCCTAACTGGGTCGAGCGGATTCGACCTGGTGCAGGGTCTGACTGAGCCACAGCGGGACCAGCAACCAGCCCTGTCCGAGGTGGGTGTGTGAGGGTTCTCTGTCCAGGTCTCACTGCGATACCCAGAGTTCATAGCACCGCAACACAAGGTTACCATGGAAACTCAACCTTAGCAGAAACAACAAAATGAAGGTTTACATGAAGCTTCATGTTTGTTCTGATTACTTCTTAAAAATGAAAGTAAGTAAATGGAAGCACTCGCCATGACAACGCAGTAATGACATCTGTCTGGTCCTCCGCGGCGGCGTCATCACCTCTCCTGTCATCACAGCTCGTGTCTTTGCTTTTATTCTCACTGCACGGTTCAGCATCTCCTCTGCTAAAGGTGGCACGGGCCTTCCTCGTTGGTTTCTGGGACATTTGTAGAGCTCTGATTGGCTAAAAGGATCAGTAAGAATAAAGCGAGACCAGCTCAGAATGATCCATGTTCTGATCCCAGGTTGGACCCAGGTCCGGGTCCATGGGCAGCATTCCTGAGACCGGGACCAGAAGGAGGAAGAAGGTCCAGCCGTCTGCGTTCAGAGGCAGAGGTGCGATCAATCGATCAATGATCGATCGATTTAAATCTGCAACTGACTCCGGCTGTCTCCTTTCTCTGTAGGTCAGCTGCGACTGTCAGTCACCAGAGAGCTGCAACAGCTGATCATTCACAGTAAGTGCTGCAGCCAATCAGAGGAGGCCTTCTAACAGTTAGAATAGAATAGAATAGAATAGAATAGAATAATCATTCAAACACAGGTAGAACCTCGGAGCAGCCCCGTGGACGATGGTGGATAAGCAGAGACTTACAGAAGAGTTCGTTTGATCAGCTGAAAACAAAGATGGCTGCCTCTCCTGCTCTGAGGTCTCTGACAGATTCACATGTCGAGTTTATGTTTGTGGAAATAAATATTATTCCGTAACAAATCAGGCGTGCTGCTGTCGTTGTGGAAGCGACTCTGCTTCCTGTCCTGAGCTCAGTGTCGATCAGTCGTTCCTCCGCCTGTTCTCTTCTGTCTGCAGTCCATGAGGCCAGAGGGCTGATGGGAAAATCCCAGAGATCATGTGACTCCTATGTGAAGGTGAGGATGTCAGTAAGTTGATCAGCTGCTACTGCGACAGTCAAATATCAAAGACCTGTTTGTGCGTGTGTTCACAGCTGGCCGTGACCTCTGACCTGCAGCGCAGCATCAGGATTCAAACTGACACGGTCTACAACAACAAGAACCCAAAGTATGAGCGCCGCTTCAAGCTGTGAGTCACACAAAGGTTTCTAATCGCACACTCATAGAGACGGCGTCGGGACGCCTTCGACTGTGCTGTGAGAGCTGCAGGAGTTCAGGGTCAGACTGGAAATGAACTTTCACTGATCCTGGATCATTTCCTGTCAGTTCTTACCTGCAGTCTGATCCAGTGTGGAGGCTTCCCACAGCCAGCAGCTTCAGCTGTACCAGAGCTGTCAGGCTGGCTCACAGCTCGCGAGCCGCCGTACAGTCAGCGCTCTAAGATAATAGTTCTTCACAGCTGCAACCATCCAATGAAATTCTTAATAAAAAAGAGTAAAATCAATGAATACAGATATTAAAAATCCTGTAGTGACTGTCGTGCAGAGGTAGTGGTACATACATGTACAGTGTGTGATATAAACTGTGATATAAACTCAGTGTCCTGATGGCTTGTGGGTAGAAACTGTCCCTGAATCTGCTGCTGTGGACGCTCCATGAAGAGCGTGAGGCTGTGGTGGGACCAGAGAAGATGCTCTGGGCCGTCCTCCTGTAGATGTCCTGGATGCTGCAGCTCAGACCTGCTGACGCGCTGTGCTGGTCACAGAGCGTCACAGCTGCTGATCCTCACTGATGCCCAGGAGCCTGAAGCATCCGACTCGCTACACTTTTATTCCCCTCGATGCGAATGCCTCCGCCCGACGAGCTCCTTGGTGTTGCTGATGTTGAGCAGCAGGTTCTTGTCCTGACAACTGATGATGATGCTGTTGGAGCTGGGTGGGGCTGCACAGCCGTGGCCTGCACACACATGCCTGGGGGGCACCGGTGCTGAGCATCGGTGCAGATGATGTGACACTGCCGATCCTAACAGTAGACTCCTCATGGTGGCCGCACAGGTGTCAGTACCTAATGATCACGTACAGCGCTGTGCTCGCCCACCTGAGGCTCAACATTCAGCACCGCCAGATGCATTTACGT